>NC_053023.1:658328796-658339465 GCF_003073215.2 Triticum urartu | reverse complement strand
CGTTTATTCCGTAGCCTTTTGTTTCGAGTTACTAACACTTAGCAACCGAACCGGTATCTAATACCCTGGTGCTACTAGGAGTACTAGTAAAGTACACATTACACAATGTATATCCAATATACTTCTATCGACCTTGCCAGCCTTCTCATCTACCAAGTATCTAGGGTAATTCTGCTCCAGTGGCTGTTCCCCTTATTACAGAAGCACTTAGTCTCGGTTTGGGTTCAACCTTGGGTTTCTTCACTAGAGCAGCAGCTGAATTGCCGTTTCATGAAGTATCCCTTCTGCCCTTGCCCTTCTTGAAACTAGTGGTTTCACCAACCATCAACAATTGATGCTCCTTCTTGATTTCTACTTTTGTGGTGTCAAACATCGCGAATATCTCAAGGATCATCATATATGTCCCTGATATATTATAGTTCATCACGAAGCTCTAGCAGCTTGGTGGTAATGACTTCGGAGAAACATCACTATCTCATCTGGAAGATCAACTCCCACTCGATTCAAGCGATGTGTTGTACTCAGACAATCTGAGCACAAGCTCAACAATTGAGCTTTTCTCCCTTAGTTTGCAGGCTAAGAAAATCGTCGGAGGTCTTATACCTCTTGACGTGGGCACGAGCCTGAAATCCCAATTTCAGCCCTCGAAACATCTCATATGTTTCGACGTTTCAAAACGTCTTCGGTGCCTCAACTCTAAAACCGTTTAACTGAACTATCACGTAGTTATCAAAATGTGTATGTCAGATGTTCGCAACATCCACAGACAACGTTCGAGGTTCAGCACACTGAGCGGTGCATTAAGGACATAAGCCTTCTATGAAGCAATGAGGACAATCCTCAGTTTACGGACCTAGTCCGCATAATTGCTACTATCAACTTTCAACTAAATTTTCTCTAGGAACATATCTAAACAGTAGAACTGAAGCGCGAGCTACGACATAATTTGCGAAGACCTTTTGACTATGTTCAGGATAATTAAGTTCATCTTATGAACTCCCACTCAGATAGACATCCCTCTAGTCATCTAAGTGATTACATGATCCGAGTCAACTAGGCCGTGTCCGATCATCACGTGAGACGGACTAGTCAACATCGGTGAACATCTTCATGTTGATCGTATCTACCATACGACTCATGCTCGACCTTTCGGTCTTCTTGTGTTCCGAGGCCATGTCTGTACATGCTAGGCTCGTCAAGTCAACCTAAGTTGTTTGCATGTGTAAATCTGTCTTACACCCGTTGTATGTGAACGTAAGAATCTAACACCCGATCATCACGTGGTGCTTCGAAACACGAACTGTCGCAACGGTGCACAGTTAGGGGAAAACACTTCTTGAAATTGTTGTAAGGGATCATCTTATTTACTACCGTCGTTCTAAACAAGATGCATAAACATGATAAACATCACATGCAATCAAATAGTGACATGATATGGCCATCATCACTTTGCTCCTCTTGATCTCCATCTTCGGGGCTCCATGATCATCATCGTCACCGGCATGACACCATGATCTCCATCATCATGATCTCTATCATCGTGTCTCATGAAGTTGTCTCGTCAACTATTACTTCTACTACTACAGCTAACGGTTAGCAATAAAGTAAAGTAATTACATGACGTTTATGTTGACACGCAGGTCATAAATAAATTAAGACAACTCCTATGGCTCCTGCCGGTTGTCATACTCATCGACATGCAAGTCGTGATTCCTATTACAAGAACATGATCAATCTCATTACATCACATATATCATTCATCACATCCTTTTGCCATATCACATCACATGGCATACCCTGCAAAAACAAGTTAGACGTCCTCTAATTGTTGTTTGCATGTTTTACGTGGCTGCTATGGGTTTCTAGCAAGAACGTTTCTTACCTACGCAAAAACCACAACGTGATATGCCAATTGCTATTTACCCTTCATAAGGACCCTTTTCATCGAATCCGATCCGACTAAAGTGGGAGAGACAGACACCCGCTAGCCACCTTATGCAACTAGTGCATGTCAGTCGGTGGAACCAGTCTCACGTAAGAGTACGTGTAAGGTCGGTCCGGGCCGCTTCATCCCACGATGCCGCCGAATCAAGATAAGACTAGTAACGGCAAGCATATGAACAAAATCAACGCCCACAACTACTTTGTGTTCTACTCGTGCATAAGAATCTACGCATAGACCTAGCTCATGATGCCACTGTTGGGGAACGTAGCAAATTCAAAATTTTCCTACGTGTCACCAAGATCTATCTATGGAGAGACTAGCAACGAGGGGAAGGAGAGTGCATCTACATACCCTTGTAGATCGCTAAGCGGAAGCGTTCAAGAATGAACGGGGTTATTGGAGGTTCATAGGCGTTCGTACTGACGTATTAGTATGCTGTCGTTGATCCAAATCACGGAGTCTAGCGTGTCGACCCCCGTATCGGCACCTGAGCGTTGCAAAACACGTTAACTTCGTGCCTCTTGTCTGAGCTACTGCTTCTAGCTCGAGTCTTACGGCTCGCTGAAGCGGTGACATTCCCTATCCCTTATACCCAGATCAAAGAGAGACACGAGGGAGAGTGCTTCAGTGGCAAGACTCCATTCCAGCAGCAGTGCACAACAGCGTAGTGCCCTGCATGGTGGTGGGGAGGGCGTGGCATCCTGCAGGGCTTGCCGCCATCACCACAGAGGAAGATATGAGTAGGCATAGCACGAAGTTTCCTCAGAGTCCTTAGGGCTTGCCCACACACTCAACAGGAGAGAGATCACATTCATGTGTTGGCCAGCCCTAGCCTCCCTCGTAGTTCTCTAATCGTGACGGAGGGCCAGGTCTCTCTAGGGTGCACCCTAGTGGCTTAGCGCGACGCTGATACCCTGCACCCTCAGGCACGTCGCCCTTTAGCGCTCTTCCCCCCTCTGGCGCCCCAGCCCACTTTGGGCTGGATCCCTTCCCACTTCAGCCCATGGGCCCTCCGGGATAGGTGGCCCCACCCGGTGGACCCCCGGGACCCTTCCGGTGGTCCCGGTACAATACCGGTGACCCCGAAACTTGTCCCGATGGCCGAAGACTTCCTATATATAAATCTTTACCTCCGGACCATTCCGGAACTCCTCGTGACATCCGGGATCTCATCCGGGACTCCGAACAACATTCGGTAACCACATACAAACTTCCTTTATAACCCTAGCGTCATCGAACCTTAAGTGTGTAGACCCTACGGGTTCGGGAGACATGCAGACATGACCGAGACGTTCTCCGGTCAATAACCAACAGCGGGATCTGGATACCCATGTTGGCTCCCACATGTTCCACGATGATCTCATCGGATGAACCACGATGTCAAGGACTTAATCAATCCCGTATACAATTCCCTTTGTCTATCGGTACGATACTTGCCCGAGATTCGATCGTCGGTATCCCGATACCTTGTTCAATCTCGTTACCGGCAAGTCTCTTTACTCGTTCGTAACACATCATCCCGTGATCAACTCCTTGATCACAT
Organism: Triticum urartu; assembly: GCF_003073215.2. Lineage (NCBI taxonomy): Eukaryota > Viridiplantae > Streptophyta > Magnoliopsida > Poales > Poaceae > Triticum > Triticum urartu. The sequence goes on along the minus strand of NC_053023.1, from coordinate 658,335,977 downwards.
TGTGCACATTATGATGATGTCCTACCGAGTGGGCCCAGAGATACCTCTCCGTCACACGGAGTGACAAATCCCAGTCTCGATTCGTGGCCAACCCAACAGACACTTTCAGATACCTGGTAGTGTACCTTTATAGCCACCCAGTTACGTTGTGATGTTTGGCACACCCAAAGCACTCCTACGGTATCCGGGAGTTGCACAATCTCATGGTCTAAGGAAATGATACTTGACATTAGAAAAGCTTTAGCATACGAACTACACGATCTTGTGCTAGGCTTAGGATTGGGTCTTGTCCATCACATCATTCTCCTAATGATGTGATCCCGTTATCAACGACATCCAATGTCCATGGTCAGGAAACCGTAACCATCTATTGATCAACGAGCTAGTCAACTAGAGGCTTACTAGGGACATGGTGTTGTCTATGTATCCACACATGTATCTGAGTTTCCTATCAATACAATTCTAGCATGGATAATAAACGATTATCATGAACAAGGAAATATAATAATAACTAATTTATTATTGCCTCTAGGGCATATTTCCAACAATAGTAATGTAATTAATTGCACCAGATTGCATGCGTGACGAGAAGTCTAGTCCAATGGTGCTGCATTCATACCAGAGGGGGCGTGGCCGGCATGACTATGAAGGACTTCCGTAGTCCTCCCGGAAAACGATGCCATTCATTATTGAGCTCAGATCCCAACGTAGCGCCTCCAGATCCATGTTTGACCGGTCCTTCACAGACAAGGGGACAACAACTCGCTGGAAGCCTTGAGTCAGGCGTAATGATCGCTCATGACGAGTCAAACCCTATCCATGACAAGGTGATCTCTGCCCAAATCCCGAACCTTCACACAACGGTTAGAAAGAGGAAGAAATCTAGCAAGGTAGATTAGCTCAGTGTAGCCATGCTAGACTTATTTGAGGACAGGCGACAGACCCCCCCCCCCCCCCGCCTCCCTCCAGATACGAGAGCAAAGAGTTCTGCTTTGGATAGCGAGCGACGATTGTAGTATGAAGGCAACGACGGACGGATATCCTCTATCCAGAGTTACAGGTACATAACGACAGACGCGTCAGGCAAATCTGGCGAAGCCTCAAACGCTGTGAACTTGCTGTAGTATAAACACAAAGTGACCGACTGCAGGGAGCTCCACTGCGCTTGCTGGCGTGTCGAGGAGAAAGAGAGGGAAGAGTGGGAAGGTGGGGGAAAGTATCCAGTGTTCCCAGTCTTGGGGTACTCCAGTGCTCCAATGTCAAAAAACATTTTTAAATGTTTTAAAAAATTCCGGAAAAAATGAGAATGTTCACAAGGAATATCACTACATCCCATAAAATATTTAGGTCCAACATCGAAATGTACATTGAGAAACAAAAAAGAAAAATACAGGTCTAAATAGTATCAATGTTGCTTTTGTCTCTTCTTTACACTATTCATTCTAGATTTCACATTTTTGTTTCTCAATGTGTGTCCGAGTTTGGACCTGAAATTTTTAGGGCTTGTAGTCACATTCATTGTGAACATTCACATTTTTGGAATTTTTTGAAACATTTAAAAAATGTTTTTTTACATGGAGTATCTGGGAGTACCAAGGCTGGGAGCACCTATACTTCCCCTCCAAGGGAGGGGTGGGAGAAGATCACCATTTCCGGCACAATTTAAACTTGCGCCACACACTCTGCCTTCCATCTCCACCTTCCATATCCATTTTCTTAGTCATGAAACAACAACAACAAAATTAAGCATCCCAATCTCCCTCAAAGAAACCACACTTAGGGCTTTGTTCGGTTACACCCCTCCCAAGGATTGGCGGGATTCTGACTTGTAGGGGATTTTAAATCCCTCGCAATCCCCTCATTTCCCTGTCACCACCGCATTTCCGAACAAGCCTTAAGATGGTTATAAGGAGAGGATCGTGGACCAAAGGAGAGTTATCATACTATCTTCTATCCTAATACCTTTTGACAAGCCTCCTTGAAAATTGTTGTATTTGATGATAGAGAGAGAGATCGTGTCTGAGGCCAAGAGAGAGTTTAATCCATAACTACTGCTTGCTACTCCACAGAGTACTTTGTGTATTCTTTCCGCTACCCAAGCACCCTTCTTTTATGGCGCGAGAGCTATTATCTAGACATGCGCATCAATCTTCTCGCTATTCTGCCTCCCAACGAAAAGTATACGCCGATGCTTCATTTAGCCAAATTGCCTATTGCGAGACGTTCTACAGCTGTTTATTTGCCGCGATCTTTTCCTCATGATATGCATGTATAGTCCACTATTTTTTCCAGTGATCTACCACAGCTGCTTAAGCTCCGCAGCGCATGCATACAAATGCCCAAAATCCGTCCACCACATATATTACAGATCTACCAACAGTGAGGGGATTAGTGTGAAGTCCTTTATTGAGCTAGACTCAATTGGTCAGAGTTGGAAGGGGAGAGCTAAGTGCATAGAATGTCTGAGACATGCCTCGATTCAATCGTACACTAATCATACACGCAAATGTGTACGATCAAGATCAAGGACTCATGGGAAGATATCACAACACAACTCTAGACACAAATTAAAATAATACAAGCTTTATATTACAAGCCAGGGGCCTCGAGGGCTCGAATACATAAGCTCGAATACACAAGAGTCAGCGGAAGCAATAATATCTGAGTACAGACATAAGTTAAACAAGTTTGCCTTAAGAAGGCTAGCACAAAAGTAGCAACGATCGAAAAGGCAAGGCCTCCTGCCTGGGACCTCCTAACTACTCCTCGAAGTCGAAACTCCACGTAGAATCATCCTCGGGATCCTCTGGCTCCTGGACTCCATCATATGATCGCAATAACCGGGAAAGGGGGAAAAGAAGTAGCAAAGCAACCATGAGTACTCATCCAAAGTACTCGCAAGCAAGGATCTACACTACATATGCATTGGTATCAATGAAATGGGTAGTATCTGTGGACTGAACTGCAGAATGCCAGAATAAGAGGGGGATAGCTAGTCCTATCGAAGACTACGCTTCTGGCAGCCTCCATCTTGAAGCAGTAGAAGAGAGTAGATGGTAAGTTAACCAAGTATCATCGTATAGCATAATCCTACCCGGCGATCCTCTCCTCGTCGCCCTGTGAGAGAGCGATCACCGGGTTGTATCTGGCACTTGAAAGGGTGTGTTTTATTAAGTATCCGGTTCTAGTTGTCATAAGGTCGAGGTACAACTCTGGGTCGTCCTTTTACCAAGGGACACGCTATTCGAATAGATAAACTTCCCTGCAGGGGTGCACCACATTTACCCAACACGCTCGATCCCTTGGCCGGACACACTTTCCTGGGTCATGCCCGGCCTCGGAAGATCAACACGTCGCAGCCCCACCTAGGCACACATGAGAGGTCAGCACGCCGGTCTAAATCCTAATGCAGCGGGGTCTGGGCCCATCGCCCATTCGCGCTCACCTTGCATCCTGCGGTCAGTTTATTTCTCACGCGAGTGAGTGACTCCCAGCAACCAATCCTATTCCAGGAGTTGCGTTACACTGGCTGGTTCCACTCCCTTCGCCGCGCACGTAACCTCGCTCTAAGTCGGTGCTTGATGTCCAAGAGCTTTTTCTGGTACCACGAGATCGGAGTGCCTTTTTTAGTGCATGGCTAGTGGCCAGACTCTGATCAAATACCAAGATCTCGTTAAGCGTGTTGTTATCATGTAACCAGCGACCCACCGACGCCAGGCCCACCTCTCTCCTAGGTGGTCTCAACCTGCCTTCCTGTCGCTCCGCCACAAAGTAACAGTCGGGGGCCGTCGGGAACCCAGGCCCACCACTACCGGGATGGAACCACCTGTCCTTTCAGCCCCCACATGGAATCACTCGCGGGTACTCTACGAGCCGACCCGACTTTAGTCACCAGTATCACATATTATGTATAAGTATATACCCGTGATCACCTCTGAGTGATCACGGCCCGATAGTATAGCATGGCAGACGGACAAGAATGTAGGGCCACTGATGGAATACTAGCATCCTATACTAAGCATTTAGGATTGCAGGTAAAGGTAACAACAGTAGTAGCAAACAGGCTATGCATCAGATAGGATTAACGGAAAGCAGTAACATGCTACACTACTCTAATGCAAGCAGTAGAGAGAAGAATAGGCGATATCTGGTGATCAAGGGGGGGCTTGCCTGGTTGCTCTGGCAAGGAGGGGTCGTCAACAACGTAGTCGATCGGGGCACCAGCAGCGGCGTCAGTCTCGTAGTCTACCGGAGAGAAGAGGGGGAAGAAACAATGAATACTGAAATAAGCAAACAGATGCAATCAATGGCATGACATGACAAGTATGGTGCCAGGTGTGCCGACTGATGGCGCGAAGTTTACGATAACGCAGGGTCAAGTGCGAGAAGTCGCGCCTCATCCGGGAAGTCATCACTGGGTGTTGTGGCTCGTGTTTCGAAGACAGAAAATGAACCCGTGAGGTGCGTACGGCTACGATACTAGTGTGGATGAGGAGTCTCGTGTGTATCGCGCTATGCTAGCGGATGTGTGGGGAGAACGGCTAGCAGTATCTGGATTCGTATTCGTCCGTCTAAGCCACTTTCATTGTACAAGTATATTCATATCCGATGGTTACGGATTATTTATTATTTCAAAGTTTAATCAATTTCTAAACATTATGTGCCCATGATTAATTAATAATCAGACTCGAGTTTATTGACCAATAACTATTTACTGTTCCTATTGTCGCACCTCAGTATTCCACCCAGTCAGAAACTGACTGGTGGGTTCCAGTCAACTGCTGACTTGCAGTCAAAGTGTGGACCAGGCGTCAAACATGAACGGTGTTAAGTAGGGGCCATTTCATTTGGCTTAGAGGATTACACAGTCCAAACTGACTGGGGTTAAACCTGGTAAAGGTGGGCCACTGTCATAGACGTGCAATATTAACAAAGTTTATTTAACTAATTAACTTATATTAGTCAGGTGCGGGGCCTACTGGTCAGTGGGTCAATTTGCTTAACACATTTTGTTAGAGTTTTACCTTACGCTACAGTTGCATGGCTCACCATCAATGTGGCCCATCAGGATTACTAATTAGCCCGACTATTACTGCCCATGATTATTATGGTGTGGTCCCATTGTCATTTTACACACCCAAAGTGGGGTGGTGGGATGTAGAGTCCAGCTTGCCTTTATAGCAGGCTAATCCTGCGGGGCTTTGGCCCACTATGCCGGTGGCCCAGATGGGGACGGTTGCCTTCAACATCTCTTGCACGGCTGGCCATTCGTTTAGATCAGGTCAGAACACTGGCAACGCCACGCGGTGCCTCACTGATCACTCCGCATCTCGGGCCCCTCGACTTCGGTCGACTCTGGTATATTGGAGTGGTCGCCATCAACAGCGTGTGGGAGGCGCCGCGGGTCAGCGCTGGCTTGCGCTTTGACAGGTCGCCAGGGTACGGCCTTAGACGGGAACGCTAATCTCGGCATCGTCTAATGCCGGTATGGGCTGGAGCTTTGTGGCCTCGTGGCTCTAACTACGGCGCAGGGATGGATCCAAACTAAGCAGGGGTAGTAGGGGTGAGAAAACGTCGGTGTGACTTCACCAGTGGAGCTGGTAGGATGTCAGCGGCTCTGGTGGTGCTTGAGAGCGAAGCCAGGGCGGAAGTCAGTTGGCGACAGTGCTCATCTATTTAGCCCAGCCATTAGAGTGACGCAATATGTGAAAGTAATGCCCGACGAATGCCCATGGTCCGCGGACTGGGCTTAACACGCAACAACGAGATTGGCAGGCCGACAGCTCACATGGCAGCGGCTTTCTGGTCGTTCGTACATGCTCTGATTGCGGGCAATAGTATGCGCACGGATTGCTTCCATGTCCTTTTCGTGTATGTAGACTGTATTCCGTATTTGTCGACATTTTGTCATTAAAATATGTTCAGCGTCCAGTGAACCATCCGGGAATGGAAGGGACAGCAAAGGTCACCATTTGACGGCGGACCGTGATTGATCTTGACGGGCGAGGTCGGGGCCATCCATGTCGACGGGTTAGGGCGCCGGATAGGCAGCGAGGTGAGAGCTGATGGAAATGGCAGCCTGCTCCGGTTGGGGAGGAGCAGACAGCTTGTCGACCTTGCTCATCAGAGTAGATACATCTCCAGCACGTTATCTATAATTTTTGATTGTTCCATGCTATTATATTATCAACCTTGGATGTTTTATATGCATTTATATGCTATTTTATATGATTTTTGGGACTAACCTATTAACCTAGAGCCCAGTGCCAGTTTCTGTTTTTTCCTTGTTTTTGAGTATCGCAGAAAAGGAAAACCAAACGGAGTCCAATTGACCTGAAACTTCACGGAACTTATTTTTGGACCAGAAGAAGGACATGGAGTAAAAGAGTTGGGCCAGAAGAGTCCCGAGCTGCCCACGAGGGTGGGGGGCGCGCCCACCCCCTGGGCCGCCTCCCTACCTCGTGGACAGCCCGGAGACCCCCCTGACTTGTTCTCGATGCGCCAAAACCTCTTATATATACTAAAACTTCCAGAAAGAAACCTAGATCGGGAGTTCCGCCGCCAGAAGCCTGTAGCCACCGAAAACCAATCTAGACCCGTTGCCGGAGGGGGGAATCCCTCTCCGGTGGCCATCTTCATCATCCCGGGCTCTCCATGACAGGAGGGAGTAGTTCACCCTCGGGGCTGAGGGTATGTACCAGTAGCTATGTGTTTGATCTCTCTCTCTCTCTCTGTGTTCTTTCAGCACGATCTTGATGTATCGCGAAGCTTTGCTATTATATTTGGATCTTATGATGTTTCTCCCCCTCTACTCTCTTGTGATGAATTGAGTTTTCCCTTTGAAGTTATCTTATCGGATTGAGTCTTTAAGGATTTGAGAACACTTGATGTATGTCTTGCATGTGCTTATCTGTGGTGACAATGGGATATCACGTGATCCACTTGATGTATGTTTTGGTGATCAACTTGCGAGTTCCGTGACCTCGTGAACTTATGCATAGGGGTTGGCACACGTTTTCGTCTTGACTCTCGGTAGAAACTTTGGGGCACTCTTTGAAGTTCTTTGTGTTGGTTGAATAGATGAATCTGAGATTGTGTGATGCATATCGTATAATCATACCCACGGATACTTGAGGTGACATTGGAGTATCTAGGTGACATTAGGGTTTTGGTTGATTTGT
>NC_053023.1:658194677-658327796 GCF_003073215.2 Triticum urartu | reverse complement strand
ATCTCGGATACGGCTTTGCAGCATTGGCACGTCCTTGGCTGGACCCCAGCTCAGCCCCCTGCTGATCCATGACATCAGGTGTGGTGGGGGGCCTGAGCGAAAGGTGGGGGCAGCTACCCACTTGGCACTTCGAGGAGCTGTGATGTAGAACCACTCCCGCTGCCACAATCTGGACACCTCTGGGAAGCAACCCTCTGGCCATGGAGCGTCAGCGATTTTTCTTACTAAAGCGCCTCCGCACGCTGCATGCTGCTCCTCGATCATCTTCGGCTTCACATCGAAGGTCTTGAGCCATAGTCCGAAGTGAGGGGTAATGCGGAGGAAGGCCTCACATACGACAATAAATGTCGAGATGTGAAGAAGGGAATCCGGGGCCAGATCGTGAATTCTAGCCCATAATAGAACATAAGACCCCTAACAAAGGGATCCAGAGCGAGGCCTAGTCCTCGGAGGAAGTGGGAGACGAACACGACGCTCTTGTTGGGTTCGGGACTAGGGACGACCTGCCCTCGGGCGGGCAGCCGATGCGAAATTTCGGCGGTCAGATATCTGGCCTCTCTCAACCTCTTGATGTCCTCCTCCGTGATGGAGGAAGGCATCCACCGACCTTGAAGATTGGATCTAGACATAGTTGAAGATCCGAAGCACCTGACCTGAGTTTTGGGTGTTAGAACTCGAGGCGGGGGACGGATTTGATTGAGCACGAGAGGGAAAAAAAGAAAAAGCCTTGTCCCCTTTATAAAGAGGGTGAATATCAAGCGTCCTCCTCGTGGCCATTTGGGACTTGCCTAAGATCTAGGAGTCCTACCAATAGGCACGGTTGGGTTACCCACGTCCGTATTGATGAGAATCCCGTAATAAAGGGGACACGATCTCTGCTTCGACAAGACGTGCCAAGGAAACCGCCTCGTGAAACACGCTGAGATTGGTTATGAAAAACGATTTGAATAAAGACCTGGCTGTGGTGTGATGTCACACTACGGGGTACATCAGCAGATTAGATTTGTGTAAATATTATTCCCTCTACGGTGGTATGTGGAACTTATTTTGCAGAGCCGGACATGATCCTCGTGTTCAAAATCTTATATGAAGTATTCGGAGGAGGAACCCGCCTTGCAATGCCGAAGACAATCTGCGCGCCGGACTCGTCGTCATTGAAGCCTGGTTCAGGGGCTACTGAGGGAGTCCTAGATTATGGGGTATCCGGGCAGCCGGATTATATACTTTGGCCAAACTTTTGGACTATGAAAATACAAGATTGAAGACTTCGTCCCGTGTCCGGATGGGACTCTCCTTGGCGTGGAAGGCAAGCTTGGCAATACGGATATGTAGATCTCCTTCCTTGTAACCGACTCTGTGTAACTGTCTATATAAACCGGAGAGTTTTAGTCTGTAGGACAACATACAATCATACCATAGGCTAGCTTCTAGGGTTTAGCCTCTCTGATCTCGTGGTAGATCAACTCTTGTACTACTCATATTATCAAGAATAATCAAGCAGGACGTAGGGTTTTACCTCCATCAAGAGGGCCCGAACCTGGGTAAAACATCATGTCACCTGCCTCTTGTTACCATCCGCCTTAGACGCATAGTTCGGGACCCCCTACCCGAGATCCGCCGGTTTTGACACCGACAATCCCCAAGCTTAATTCCTGCTCGTCCTCGAGTAGGTAAATGATAAAAACAGAGTTTTTGATGTGGAATGCTACTTGGCATAATTTTAATGTAATTCTTCTTAATTGTGGTATGAATATTCAGATCTGAAAGATTCAAGACAAAAGTTCATATTGACATAAAAATAATAATACTTCAAGCATACTAACAAAGCAATTATGTCTTCTCAAAATAACATGGCCAAAGAAAGTTCATCCCTACAAAATCATATAGTTTAGTCATGCTCCATTTTCATCACACAAGAATGCTCTCATCATGCACAACCCCGATGACAAGCCAAACAATTGTTTCATACTTTAGTAATCTCAAACCTATAAACTTTCATGCAATACATGAGCGCGAGCCATGGATATAGCACTATGGGGGGAATAGAATATGATGATGGGGGTTATGTGGAGAAGACAAAAATGGAGAAAATCACACATCAACAAGGCTAATCAATGGGCTATGGAGATGCCCATCGATTGATGTTAATGCAAGGAGTAGGGATTGCCATGCAACAGATGCACTAGAGCTATAAATGTATGAAAGCTCAACAAAAGAAACTAAGTGGGTGTGCATCCAACTTGCTTGCTCACGAAGACCTAGGGCACTTAAGGAGGCCCATTGTTGGAATATACAAGCCAAGTTCTATAATGAAAATTTCCCACTAGTATATGAAAGTGACAAAACAAGAGATTCTCTATCATAAAGATCATGGTGCTACTTTGAAGCACAAGTGTGGAAAAAGGATAGTAGCATTGTCCCTTATATATATATATATATTTTATTTTATTATTATTATTTTATTTGGCCTTTATTTTTTATTTGACCCCCTTTATTTGGCCTTTTTTTGGGACAATGCTCTATGAATGATGATCATCACACCTCTATTTACTTACAACTTAAGAATTACAACTCGATACTTAGAACAAGATATGACTCTATATGAATGCCTCCGGTGGTGTACCGGGATTGCGATGAATCAAGTGTGACATGTATGAAAAATTATGAACGGTGGCTTTGCCACAAATACGATGTCAACTACATGATCATGCAAAGCAACATGACAATGATGATGCGTGTCATAATAAACGGAACGGTGGAAAGTTGCATGGCAATATATCTCGGAATGGCTATGGAAATGCCATAATAGGTAGGTATGGTGGCTGTTTTGAGGAAGATATAAGGAGGTTTATGTGTGAAAGAGCGTATCATATCATGGGGTTTGGATTCACCAGCGAAGTTTGCACCAACTCTCAATGTGAGAAAGGGCAATGCACGGTACCGAAGAGGCTAGCAATGATGGAAGGGTGAGAGTGCGTATAATCCATGGACTCAACATTAGTCATAAAGAACTCACATACTTATTGCAAAAATCTACAAGTCATCAAAAACCAAAGCACTACGCGCATGCTCCTAGGGGGATAGATTGGTAGGAAAAGACCATCGCTCGTCCCCGACCGCCACTCATAAGGAAGACAATCAAATAACACCTCATGATTCAAATTTGTTACACAACGTTTACCATACGTGCATGCTACGGGACTTGCAAACTTCAACACAAGTATTCCTCAAATTCACAACTACTCAACTAGCACGACTTTGATATTATTACCTCCATATCTCAAAACAATCATCAAGTATCAAACTTCTCTTAGTATTCAATGCACTCTATATGAAAGTTTTTATTATATCCCTCTTGGATGCCCATCATATTAGGACTAGTTTCATAACCAAAGCAAACTACCATGCTGTTCTAAAGACTCTCAAAATAATATAAGTGAAGCATGAGAGATCAATTATTTCTTTAAAATAAAACCACCACCGTGCTCTAAAAGATATAAGTGAATTACTAGAGCAACGACAAACTACTCCGAAAGATATAAGTGAAGATCAATGAGTAGTGGAATAATTATGCAACTATGTGAAGACTCTATAACATTTAAGAATTTCAGATCTTGGTATTTTATTCAAACAGCAAGCAAAACTAAATAAAATAAAATGACGCTCCAAGCAAAACACATATCATGTGGCGAATAAAAATATAGCTCCAAGTAAAGTTACCGATGAACGAAGACGAAAGAGGGGATGCCTTCCGGGGCATCCCCAAGCTTAGGCTTTTGGTTTTCCTTGAATATTACCTTGGGGTGCCTTGGGCATACCCAATCTTAGGCTCTTGCCACTCCTTATTCCATAGTCCATCGAATCTTTACCCAAAGCATGAAAACTTCACAACACAAAACTTAACAGAAAACTCGTAAGCTCCGTTAGTATAAGAAAATAAATCACCACTTATGTACTGTTGTGAACTCATTATAAATTCATATTGTCGTAATATCTACTGTATTCCAACTTATCTATGGTTCATACCCTCCGATACTACTCATAGATTCATCAAAATAAGCAAACAACACACGAAAAACAGAATCTGTAAAAAACAGAACAGTCTGTAGTAATATGAATCAAACGTATACTTCTGGAACTCATAAAATTCTCAAATAAATTGCTGGACGTGAGGAATTTACCTATTAATCATCTGAAAAAATAATTAACTAAATAGCACGCTCCAATAAACATTGGCAGCAATTCTCGTGAGCGCTAAAGTTTCTGTTTTTTACAGCAAGATCTCAAAGACTTTCCCCAAGTCTTCCCAAAGGTTCTACTTGGCACAAACACTAATTAAAAGCATAAAACCACATATAAACAGAGCCTATATGAAATATTTATTACTAAACAGGAACAAAAAGCAAGGAACAAAAATAAAGTTGGGTTGCCTCCCAACAAGCGCTATCGTTTAACGCCCCTAGCTAGGCATGATGATTTCAATGATGCTCCCATAAAAGATAAGAATTGAAACATAAAGAGAGCATTATGAAGAATATGACTAGCAAATTTAAGTCTAACCCACTTCCTATGCATAGGAATTTTGTGACCAAACAACTTCTGACAACAATAATTAACTAGCATAGGAGGGCAGAACAAGCATAACTTCAAAATTTTCAACACATAGAGAGGAAACTTGATATTATTGCAACTCCTACAAGCATATATTCCTCCCTCATAATAATTTTCAGTAGCATCATGAATGAAACAATATAACTATCACATAAAGCATTCTTTTCATGATCTACAAGCATAGAATTTTTATTACTCTCCACATCAGCAAATTTCTTCTCATGAATAGTAGTGGGAGCAAACTCAATAAAATAATTATCATGTGAGGCATAATCCAATTGAAAACTAAAATCATGATGACAAGTTTCATGGATATCATTATTCTTTATAGCATACAAGTCATCACAATAATCATCATAGATAGCAACTTTGTTCTCATAATCAATTGGAACCTCTTCCGGAATTGTGGATTCATCACAAAATAAAGTCATGACCTCTCCAAATTCACTTTCATCAATATAATCATCATAAATAGGAGGCATGCTTTCATCATAATAAATTTGCTCATCAAAACTTGGGGGACAAAAAGTATCATCTTCAACAAACATAGCTTCCCCAAGCTTGTGGCTTTGCATATCATTAGCATCATGTACATTCAAGGAATTCATACTAACAACATTGCAATCATGCTCATCATTCAAATATTTAGTGCCAAACATGTTAATGCATTCTTCTTCTAACACTTTGGCACAATTTTCCTTTCCGTCATACTCATGAAAGATATTAAAAAGATGAAGCATATGAGGAAAACTCAATCCCATCTTTTTGTAATTTTCTTTTATAAACTAAACTAGTGATAAAACAAGAAACTAAAAGACTCGATTGCAAGATCTAAAGATATACCTTCAAGCACTCACCTCCCCGGCAACGGCGCCAGAAAAGAGCTTGATTTCTACTACACAACCTTCTTCTTGTAGACGTTGTTGGGCCTCCAAGTGCAGAGGTTTGTAGGACAGTAGCAAATTTCCCTCAAGTGGATGACCTAAGGTTTATCAATCCGCAGTAGGCAGAGGATGAAGATGGTCTCTATCAAGCAACCCTGCAACCAAATAACAAAGAGTCTCTTGTGTCCCCAACACACCCAATACAATGGTAAATTGTATAGGTGCACTAGTTCGGCGAACAGATGGTGATACAAGTGGTATATGGATGGTAGATATAAGTTTTTGTAATCTGAAAATATAAAAACAGCAAGGTAACGAATGATAAAAGTGAGCGTAAACGGTATTGCAATGTGTTGAAACAAGGCCTAGGGTTCATACTTTCACTAGTGCAAGTTCTCTCAACAATAATAACATAATTGGATCACATAACTATCCCTCAACATTGCAACAAAGAGTCACTCCAAAGTCACTAATAGCGGAGAACAAACGAAGAGATTATGGTAGGGTACGAAACCACCTCAAAGTTATTCTTTCCAATCAATCCGTTGGGCTATTCCTATAAGTGTCACAAACAGCCCTAGAGTTCATACTAGAATAACACCTTAAGACACAAATCAACCAAAACCCTAATGTCACCTAGATACTCCAATGTCACCAAGTATCCGTGGGTATGATTATACGATATGCATCACACAATCTCAGATTCATCTATTCAACCAACACATAGAACCTCAAAGAGTGCCCCAAAGTTTCTACAGGAGAATCACGACGAAAACGTGTGCCAACCCCTATGCATAGGTTCATGGGCGGAACCCGCAAGTTGATCACCAAAACATACATCAAGTGAATCACGTGATATCCCATTGTCACACAGATACGCACGGCAAGACATACATCAAGTGTTCTCAAATCTTTAAAGACTCAATCTGATAAGATAACTTCAAAAGGGGAAACTCAATCCATTACAAGAGAGTAGAGGGGGGAGAAACATCATAGGATCCAAATATAATAGCAAAGCTCGCGATACATCAAGATCGTATCACTCAAGAACACGAGAGAGAGAGAGAGATCAAACACATAGCTACTGGTACATACCCTCAGCCCCGAGGGAGAACTACTCCCTCCTTGTCATGGAGAGCACCGGGATGATGAAGATGGCCACCGGAGAGGATTCCCCCTCCGGCAGGGTGCCGGAACGGGTCTAGATTGGCTTTCGGTGGCTACGGAGGCTTCTGGCGGCGGAACTCCCGATCTATTGTGCTCCCCGATCGTTTTAGGGTATATGGAGATATATAGGCGGAAGAAGTACGTCAGGGGGCCACAAGGGGCCCACGAGGGTGGAGGGCGCGCCCAGGGGGGTGGGCGCCCCCTGCCTCGTGGCTTCCTCGTTGCTTCCCTTACGTGGACTCCAAGTCTCCCGGGTTGCTTTCCTTCCAAAAATAAGTTCCGTGAAGTTTCAGGTCAATTGGATTCCGTTTGATTTTCCTTTTCTGCGATACTCTAAAACAAGGAAGAAACAGAAACTGGCACTGGGCTCTGGGTTAATAGGTTAGTCCCAAATATCATATAAAAGTGGATAATAAAGCCCAATAATGTCCAAAACAGAAGATAATATAGCATGGAGCAATCAAAAATTATAGATACGTTGGAGACGTATCAATGTGTGAGTAGTTCGGTAGGGTATGGGTTGAGTCGTGAGCCTTGCAACCCTCTGTATTTGTTGTGGTGATCAATGGAAGGAGTTTGAATTAACACCCCGTATGTGTGAAATAAAATTGTTCCGTAGATGCCACTTGTCTTGTTCGCGATCTTCATCCCTGCAGGCAACCAGGATCATGGACATCGAGCACTAGTGAGGTTAGGAGCTAGGAGACCGTGAAGTGTTATATCGAACACCGGTGACAATAAGGTTCAATAGGGTAACATGGATCATATCCTTGGGGATACATGAGGTCTAGTCATTAAACGAGCAAAGCTCTTATCTGATTTCATTATCTTAATTATTGAGGCAACCCCGCGCGACGGATAAAGCATGTGGTAGGACAACTGATTCTTGATGCAGAACTCGTGCCGGTCAAGATGTTATTTGCACACATCCCCCACTTCGGTTCATAACAAGCACATCTCGATGGGTGACTTCTAGCACACAAAGTAAGATCATATCTGGTCCCAATGCAAATACATGGTTGTAATCATTATGACCTCATACCCATACCTCTTTTTATTATAAGTGTTTGAATCACTATTTTCTTTCTTGATCCGGTCAAAACTGGAATTGATACTAAAACATAAGCTCGCTAGAGACCATCACTTCAAGGGAATCTTCCTCTCGTGGGTTCGATAACCCAAGGTTACCTTTGGGGAAATAGGTGTGGGATACACTTTTCTGTTGCATTACCGGATCAATAAAAGGAGCTATCAACCACTGATATGTCTCCATCGTATCTACTTTTCCAAACACTTTTGCCTTTGTTTTGGACTCTAACTTGCATGATTTGAATGGAGCTAACTTGGACTGATGCTGTTTTTAGCAGAATTGCCATGGTGTTATTTTTGTGCAGAAATAAAAGTTCTTGGAATGATCTAAAATCAACGGAGAATATTTTTGGAATATATAAAAAATACTGGCGAAAGAATCAAGGCCAGGGCCCACACCCTGTCCACGAGGGTGGGGGCGCGCCTACCCCCCTGGGCGCGCCCCCTACCTCGTGGGCCCCCTTGTGCTCCATGATACGTCTTCGTCGTATATAATTTTCCAAACACTTTTGCCCTTGTTTTGGACTCTAACTTGCATGATTTGAATGGAACTAACCTGGACTGACGCAGTTTTCAGCAGAATTGCTATGGTGTTATTTATGTGTAGAAAACAAAAGTTCTCGGAATGACCTGAAACTTCATGGAACACCTTTTCGGAAAATATAAAAAATCATTGCAAAAGATGAAGGCCAGGGGGCCCACCACCTGTCCACGAGGGTGGGGGCGCGCCCCCCTACCTCGTGGGCCCCCTGGAGCTCCTCTAACCTCAAGTCCAACTCTATGTATTTGGTTTCGGGGAGAAAAAAATCAGAGAGAAGGATTCATCACGTTTACGATACGGAGCCGCCGCCAAGCCCAAAAACCTCTCGGGAGGGCTGATCTGGAGTCCGTTCGGGGCTCCGGAGAGGGGAATCTGTCGCCATCGTCATCATCAACCATCCTCCATCACCAATTTCATGATGCTCACCGTGCGTGAGTAATTCCATCGTAGGCTTGCTGGACGGTGATGGGTTGGATGAGATCTATCATGTAATCGAGTTAGTTTTGTTAGGGTTTGATCCCTAGTATCCACTATGTTCTGAGATTGATGTTGCTATGACTTTGCTATGCTTAATGCTTGTCACTAGGGCCCGAGTGCCATGATTTCAGATCTGAACCTATTATGTTTTCATCAATATATGAGAGTTCTTGATCCTATCTTGCAAGTCTATAGTCACCTATTATGTGTTATGATCCGTTAACCCCGAAGTGACAATAATCGATACTTACCGGTGATGACCATAGTTTGAGGAGTTCATGTATTCACTATGTGTTAATGCTTTGTTCCGGTACTCTATTAAAAGGAGGCCTTAATATCCCTTAGTTTCTCAAGGACCCCGCTACCACGGGAGGGTAGGACAAAAGATGTCATGCAAGTTCTTTTCCATAAGCACGTATGACTATATTCGGAATACATGCCTACATTATTAATGAACTGGAGCTAGTTCTGTGTCACCCTAGGTTATGATTGTTACATGATGAACCGCATCCGACATAATTCTTCATCAGCGATCCATTGCCTACGAGCTTTGCATATATTGTTCTTCGCTTATTTACTTTTCCATTGCTACTATTACAATCACTACAAAATACCAAAAACATTACTTTTACTATCATTATCTTTTGCTACCATTACCACTGCTATCATATTACTTTGCTACTAAACACTTTGCTGCAGATATTAAGTTTCCAGGTGTGGTTGAATTGACAACTCAACTACTAATACTTGAGAATATTCTTTGGCTCCCCTTGTGTCGAATCAATAAATTTGGGTTGAATACTCTACCCTTGAAAACTGTTGCGATCCCCTATACTTGTGGGTTATCAAGACTATTTTCTGGCGTCGTTGCCGGGGAGCATAGCTCTATTCTTTGAGTCACTTGGGATTTATATTTGCTTATCATTATGAAGAACTTGAGAGATCCAAAAACCAAGATTTATCCCTCAACTACGAGGGGAGGTAAGAACTGCCATCTAGCTCTGCACTTGATTCACTTCTATTTTGAGTAGCTTGCGACACCTAAACCTGCTTCTGCTATTCATTCTGATATGTCGCAATGTTATTGATGATGCACTTCTGCTATGCATGATACTTATGATGAAACTACTTCTATGCTTGATACTACTGTGCCACTTAGTGAATTTCTTGATGAACAACTTGCTAGGGTTAGAGAGAAGTGAAAATATTGAATCTGATAATACTGATGAAAAGTGTGATGAAGACTTGCCTGTTATTCCTAAGGGTTATGTTTTTGATAAAGAAGCTTCTTTAGCTATTTTAGCTTGCAAAGATAGATACGAACTCAAGAGGTTATTAGCTAAATGGAATCAGCAATCTCTAAATGCTAGAATGAAACCTGACCCTGCTTTTGCTACTTCACCTATCTGTGTTACTAATAAGGATTATGAATTCTCTGTTGATCCTGATATAATTACTTTGGTTGAATCTGATCCTTTTCATGGCTATGAATCTGAAATTGTTGTGGCACATCTTACTAAATTAAATGATATAGCTACCCTATTCACCAATGATGAGAGAACTCGTTACTTTTATATCCTTAAAATATTTCTGTTTTCATTAAAGGGTGATGCTAAGATATGGTTTAATTCTCTTGATCCTGGTTGTGTGTATAGTCCTCAGGATATGATTTATTACTTCTCTGCTAAATATTTCTCTGCTCATAAGAAAGAAGCTACTTTGAGGGATATACATAATTTTGTGCAAATTGAAGAAGAGAGTCTCCCACAAGCTTGGGGGAGGCTTCTCAAAATACTTAATGCTTTGCCTGATCATCCTCTTAAGAAAAATGAAATACTTGATATCTTTTATAATGTACTAACCGCTGCCTCCAGAGATTACCTGGATAGTTGTGCTGGTTCTGTTTTCAGGGAAAGAACGCCGGATGAAGCTGAAATTCTATTGAATAATATGCTGACAAATGAAAATAATTGGACACCTACTGAGCCAGTTCCCGAACCTATTCCTAAACCAACTCTGAAGAAGAGAGGTATTCTATTTCTCATTCCTGAAGATATACAAGAGGCAAAGAAATCTATGAAAGAAAAAGGTATTAAAGCTGAAGATGTTAAGAATTTACATCCTATTGAAGAAATACATCGTCTTAATTTACCGCCTGTTGAAGAAACATTTGATCTTAATTCATTAGCTATTGAAGAAACTCGTGGTCTTGATAACCCGACATAGGTAGTAAAGGTAAATTCTCTCTATAGATATGATACAGCTGAAATCCCATTTACTAAGTGTCGGTGTCAAAACCGGCGAATCTCAGGTAGGGGGTCCCGAACTGTGCTCTAGGCGGATGGTAACAGGAGACGAGGGACACGATGTTTTTACCCAGGTTCGGGTCCTCTTGATGGAGGTAATACCCTACTTCCTGCTTGATTATTCTTGATAATATGAGTAGTACAAGAGTTGATCTACCACGAGATCGAAGAGGCTAAACCCTAGAAGCTAGCCTATGGTATGATTGTTGTTCTTGGTCCTACGTACTAAACCCTCCGGATTATATAGACACCGCATGGGTCTAGGGTTACACAGAGTCGGTTACGAGGAAGGAGATCTACATATTCGTACTGCCAAGCTTGCCTTCCACGCCAAGGAGAGTCCCATCCGGACATGGGACGAAGTCTTCAATCTTGTATCTTCATAGTCCAATAGTCCGGCCAAAGGATATAGTCCGGCTGTCCGAATACCCCCTAATCCAGGACTCCCTCAGTAGCCCCTGAACCAGGCTTCAATGACGATGAGTCCGGCGCGCAGATTGTCTTCGGCATTGCAAGGCGGGTTCCTCCTTCGAATACTTCATAGAAGATTTTGAACACGAGGATCGTGTCCGACTCTGCAAAACAAGTTCCACATACCACCGTAGGGAATTTCCATAAATCTAATCTACTGACGTACCCCGTAGTGTGACATCACACCACAGCCAGGTCTTTATTCAAATCGTTTTTCATAACCAATCTCAGCGTGTTTCACGAGGCGGTTTCCTTGGCACGTCTTGTCGAAGCAGAGATCGTGTCCCCTTTATTACGGGATTCTCATCAATACGGACGTGGGTAACCCAACCGTGCCTATTGGTAGGACTCCTAGATCTTAGGCAAGTCCCAAATGGCCACGAGGAGGACGCTTGATATTCACCCTCTTTATAAAGGGGACAAGGCTTTTTCTTTTTTTCCCTCTCGTGCTCAATCAAATCCGTCCCCCGCCTCGAGTTCTAACACCCAAAACTCAGGTCAGGTGCTTCGGATCTTCAACTATGTCTAGATCCAATCTTCAAGGTCGGTGGATGCCTTCCTCCATCACGGAGGAGGACATCAAGAGGTTGAGAGAGGCCAGATATCTGACCGCCGAAATTTCGCATCGGCTGCCCGCCCGAGGGCAGGTCGTCCCTAGTCCCGAACCCAACAAGAGCGTCGTGTTCGTCTCCCACTTCCTCCGAGGACTAGGCCTCGCTCTGGATCCCTTTGTTAGGGGTCTTATGTTCTATTATGGGCTAGAATTCACGATCTGGCCCCGGATTCCCTTCTTCACATCTCGACATTTATTGTCGTATGTGAGGCCTTCCTCCGCATTACCCCTCACTTCGGACTATGGCTCAAGACCTTCGATGTGAAGCCGAAGATGATCGAGGAGCAGCATGCAGCGTGCGGAGGCGCTTTAGTAAGAAAAATCGCTGACGCTCCATGGCCAGAGGGTTGCTTCCCAGAGGTGTCCAGATTGTGGCAGCGGGAGTGGTTCTACATCACAGCTCCTCGAAGTGCCAAGTGGGTAGCTGCCCCCACCTTTCGCTCAGGCCCCCCACCACACCTGATGTCATGGATCAGCAGGGGGCTGAGCTGGGGTCCAGCCAAGGACGTGCCAATACTACAAAGCTGTATCCGACATCTCTTTGAGAGAGATTTCAGTCTGGTTATGGTAGTGCAAGTTATGCTAGTTCGTCAAGTCCAGCCTTGCAAATGCCGGCCCCTTCGCATGTGGGAATTCAACCCGGAAGGATCGTGAGCTATTCAACATTTCCTCGGCATGACGCACGAAGAGATGTACAAATTGTTCTTCGGACCACAAATAATGTGTCCGAACATCACTGAGGATGCAGGTCTGAGCTGCAATCGCCCGGATACCCAAGTAAGTAGCCCCGCATCCGAACACACTGTCCGTTTATTTATCGCAACGTTGCCCTTAAAAAGCCGTTCTTTGACTAGGATTGGATAGCGAAGGCAAAGTTGATTAGGTGTCCGGCCCCCCTCCCTGAGACCTCACCAAATCCCGTGCTAACCAGGATGCTGGAGATCGCGCCTTATAAAGCGCCCTCAGGAGAAGATAAAGGGGGGAACAAGGAGGCTAGCGCCTGCGTGAAGGAGGTTAGCCGGGGAGGAGGAACTGAAACTTCCTCTCCCCAGGGAAGGAAGAGAACCGCCTCTGAGGACCCGGAGACAATGGTCTCCAAATGGGGGAAGAAATCTCCGCCAGAGGGTCCTGCCCTGGGGGATACCCTGGCCGCACTATGCCCTCAAGGGGATTATACCTCGACCGATCTGTAAGTAAAAGGGTACTTAATAATGAAAATATCTCGCTTTACTTCTGAGGAAAATAATCGAAGCATTTATCTTGCAGTTCGGATCTTAGCCCTTCTCAGCAGAGCTCGTCTTTAGGGGATCTTCTTCTAGAGATGTTGGAGAGCGAAACGCCTCCCCCTGCCACACCGCCTCACGAGGAGGGCGACCCCGAGGTGTCATCGCGGAGGGTTTCTCCTGATTGGGCAAGGCCAGAAGGTAATCCTATGGCCACCCGAAGTCCTCAGTATCCGGCTCTTGAAGAGAGCAATCAAAAGAGTCCGACACCGTATGGTGTGCGGTCGGACGTACTGAGGGATCTTCTAGAGCAAGTGGATATCTCAGAAGAGCACCGCACGTTGATGGGTACAGTGATTGAAAGGATTTCGTCCGCCGAAAGCGGGTTGCATGAAGCCTTTATGAGTCTACTGACGGGTTTTGAGGTACACGAAATGATGTGCATTGTTGACAGTACCGCACATTTTTAGATGTGCCCTGTGTAGATAGTAGCCCCTAAGACTCTGGTTGTTGTCGAAAACAGCGGCAAACAAAGGATCATAGTCCCAGGTAATAACCAGACCGCCTTTATGTGCAGGTGGTTGAAGCTCCGGTGGCTAGCCGGACTGATGGGTTTGCCGAACTAAGGCGGCAACTAGATGCGGCAGATGCCGACATCGTGCTTGTTAACAAGCGGCTTGATGAGGCACATGGTAGGTGATTTTTCTGGTGATTGTCACATAATAAGAGCAGCATGATGCCAGTATCTTTAATATGTTGTGACTGCAGATGGAGCTGCCATCGTGGAGACCCTTCGGGCGGAGCTTGCCCGACCAAGGAGCAAGCAAGGAGTAGCAATGCGGCCGCTTTAAAGGCGGCCGAAGAGTTAAGGGCCGAACAGGCCGCGCATTGCGAGAGTAAAGAAAAAATAGGCAAGATGGCTGTAGAGTTAAAAGATGGTGCTGACTGTTACCAGCTTCTTGAAGAAGAAAATCGGGTGAAGGCGACGGAGCTGGAAAAGGCCCGGGTGGCTGCCAAGGAAGCCCGCTCCAAAATTAGAGCGACGAAGGAGGAGCTGCATCAAGCTGCGAATATTGTATTTGGGAAGCCCTTCTTGTTGCGAACTAAGTTCGGGGATCTGAATTATGCACCTCTAGACCGGCTATGGAGTTCGGCGGACGCCTACGTGGATTTGGCTGTAAGTGCTGCTGATGCGGCCGAGTACTTCAAGGATCGGAAAGATCATGAAGTGGAGAAACTGTTTTGGTCACAGTTTCATGCTCCAGCCCGTCCGCTGCTGTTGAATGAGCAAATGGCTGAGTGGGCCGAGCTCCATAGATTATCCGGACTTGCCATGAGGTCCATTGTGGATCATCTGTGGCCGGGAGGGCCAAGGCCGAATAGCTACTTTAGCTTAGTGCAACAATTCCTTGGTGCTGTGCCACACATCAATGCTGTAAAGAGGTCGGCGTGCATAGAAGGCTCGCGGATGGCCCTTGCCCGTGTCAAAACATACTGGGCGGAGATGGATGCCACCACTGTTGTGGCACAGGGTTCGGCCATAGGCCGAGTGGCTGTCGAGCACTACTTTGAAGAAGTTCTTGAAGGCGCTCGTTCGATAGAGGCTCAGTGCTCGAAGAATATTATGTTTGAGTGACATGTATTCCCATTGTAAAAACAATGTTTTATTGTGTTTATCAAGGCTGTATTTATACTTTTGCCCGGAAGTACTATGATGCCTCCTGTGCGGCCGTTTATGTATATATGTATATAACCTGAAAGATGGCAGTCATCGGCTTCAGCCCCCACGCATATAATGCGGGGGTGCTCATAGAAGAAGCATGTTCACACTTGATCCAACGTCTTGGTCCATTAAGGAGGTGATAGCGCAGCGAACTAGGCAATCGGACTATAATGCTTTAACACTTTCACTTAGCCAGAGGAGTTTGACAGTGGGGCTACTATATAGCCCCTGGTGGCTCCGCGCTCATCCGAATTCGGGGCGCGTACATGCCTGGCCGGGAAACGGCCCTTCGTTTAGGCAGAGGAATCCCGAAGATTCCGCTAGGTCATCGAGTGGTTGACCAGTCTCACGCTATATCATGACAGTCAGTTTTCGGCTTTCTCTACTGAGGTGCTCGTCCGGATGAACCAGGGCACAATCGCAGTAGTTCTCCTGGTGCCGCCTTAGCCGATAGAGTGGAACGTAAGGCAGCAAAACACAGGAGCCGGACAAACCCAACATTTGACCAAAGACATGATTCGGAGCCGATGCATATAAGGCCAAACTCGCGACGCCGAACACTCCCTAAGGTATTCGGTCTTTATGATGTAGACCGGGCTAAAGAGTGCCCTTTGTAATAAGCCCCTGGTGTCCAGGTACGTGCAATATTCTGACGTGGCCACATGCCAATACGTCAGCATCCTTCTCAATTGTATTGAGAATCCGGGGGATGTGTATCAACAAGAGACAGTAAAAAAGGTTTACGCAGGGTCTTAATCTAAAAAGAATCCTTGGAACGGGTCCCTACTGCACGTCTGCGCCTGTGTCTCCGTTGTGCCGTATCCTAGACGTGTGTGGCACGATGGTCATCTGAAAAAGAGAGGAACTTAGTTGAAAAGTTGTCGTGTAAAAGGTAGGTTATACTAAATAAACCATGTATAGTTCCCGATAAGTAAAGTTAAGCCTAATTGTCACTTGTTCACACGCGTTGAGCCCCTTGAATTGTTGTAGGGGTATAGCCATCAAACCTGTATCAATTATATATAGCTATACCGGACTCATCTAACCGGGTCCGTGGTCTTAACGACCTGTCAGATGCTCTAGTTGGTGAGGCCGTCTAGTGTGCAGCTGCCAAGGCTGCCGCACGGTCTTCCGCACGCAAGGAGTGCTCAATATTTCCATTTACTGTAATGATGCCATGTGGACCAGGCATCTTAAGCATGAGAGAAGCGTAATGCAGTATTGCGTTAAAGCGAGTGAAAGCTTCGCGTCCGAGTAGTGCTTGGTAGCCACTTTGGAACGGAGCGATGTGGAAGGTTAACTTTTTGCTACGGAAGTTATCGGGAAAGCCGAATATAACCTCTAGTAGCAGGGAGCCCGTACAATGGGCTTCTGGGCCTGGCGTTACTCCTTTAAAGGTAGTATTGCTATGGCTGATTTTTGTTGGGTCTATCCCCATTTTGCGGACTGTGTCCTGGTATATCAGGTTTAAACTACCGCCGCCGTCCATCAGGACTCGTGTGAAGTGGTATCCGTCAATTATCGGGTCCAACACCAAGGCAGCCCATCCTGCATGCCGGATACTTGCCGAGTAATCCCGATGGTCAAAGGTGATTGGTTTGGACGACCAGTGGCAGAACTCTGCGGTGATAGGCCCTGGGGCATGTGTCTCTAGGAGTGCCGCTTTGTTTCTCCCCTTCATCACGTGTAACACATTTACTGTTTTGACTTATGGTGGGAATTTCTTCTGTTCCCCAGTGCTTTGCTTGCGAGGCTCGTCCTTGTCTTTGCTTGGTGTATCCTGCCCCTTGTGTTCGGCGTTGAGTTTGCCGGACTGTTTGAAGACCCAACATTCTCTATGGGTGTGATTTGCAGGTTTATCGGGGGTGCTGTGGATTTGACATAGTTTGTCCAGAATATTGTTCAGGCTGGACAGTTCGTCTCTGTTGCCTTTGGAGGGCAGCTTTTGCTGACCTGGCCGAGTGCTTCTGAATTCGGCGTTTACCGTTGTGCTCTTCGGGCTGTCTTCTTTATTCCGGCGATTTTTTTTGCTGCGTCGTGGCTTCCCATTTTCGTCGCTGACTTCGGATGTAATTAGGTCGCTGGTGCTACGTCGGGCTAGCTAGTTGTCCTCGCCCGCGCAAAAGCGGGTCATGAGGCTTGTTAATGTTGCCATTGTTCTCGGCTTTTCTTGGCCGAGGTGTCTGGCAAGCCATTCATCTCGAACGCTGTGCTTGAAAGCTGCTAAGGCTTCGGTGTCCGGACAGTCGACTATTTGGTTCTTTTTAGTGAGAAACCTGTTCCAGAGCTTTCGGGCTGACTCTCCGGGCTATTGAGTTATATGACTTAAATCGTCTGCATCTGGTGGTCGGACATAGGTCCCTTGAAAATTTGCCCGAAAAGCGTCCTCGAGCTCTTCCCAGCTTCCAATGGAGTATTCAGGGAGGCTTTTAAGCCAGTGCCGAGCTGGTCCTTTGAGCTTGAGGGGTAGGTACTTGATGGCCTGGAGATCGTCTCCTCAAGCCATGTGGATATGGAGGATGTAGTCCTCAATTCAGACCCCAGGGTCTGTCATTCCGTCGTACGCCTCTATGTTTACGGGTTTGAATCCCTCTGGAAATCCATGGTCCAGCACCTCATCGGTGAAACATAGGGGGTGTGCGGCACCCCTGTATTTGGGTGTACCATGGTGTTCGGATTTTTGTTGTGTTGCATTGCTTGCTGGAGCGCGCTTGCTTGGCCCGTAGATGGATCTGGTTGCGTCGTCCTTTTGATTGCGCGTCCTCACATGGATCGCTTACTGGCTTGTGTGCAGCTTTGTTTGTCACTCTATGTTGGCCATGAGGTCGTCTATCCGACCGGATGGCTGTTTTGTTTTTTGATTGCGGGGGATCTAAGGCCTCCTCGTCAAATTCAGGTAGCAGCTTTCGCTTCGGGTAGCTCTTTGTGTGGCGACTACCGTCGTACTTTGCTGCAGTGTTGAGTACTTCACTCCATCTAATTCTGAGTGTGTCTTGTGCAGCCCTGAGCCTTTGCTTCTGCTTTTTCAGACTCCTCGCAGTGGCAACAAGCCTTTGATGGGTATTCTGTTGCTCCGGGTGCCTGTCCGGTGTGATGTCATCCGGACTGTTATCTTCGCCGGAGTCGGGTTGTTCGGTTTGATTCTCCGTGTTGCCATGGTCGGACGGTTGTTCAATGTCGTGTTTGTCGTCCGCTGGCTCACCCTGCTCTATCGCTGGGTCTATATGATCGCTGTTTCTGTTGAGGCGGGATTTGGAGCGGCGCTTACGCCGCCGTTTTGGCTGCTTCTCGAGGGAATAATCCTTCGCTGCGTCCTTCCGTTCCTCGTCGTCGTTTTCTTTGGGTGTGTCCACCATGTATACATCATATGATGAAGTGGGCGTCCAGTGCCCTATGGGCAGTGGCTCCTATTCGTCTCCTGCATCGTCGTCCATACCGTTGATGTCTTCGGAGTCGAAGGCGAGCATGTCGGTCAAATCGTCGACAGTGGCTACTAAGTGGGTGGTGGGTGGGCGGCGAATTTCTTCGTCGTCCACATCCCGATCTGGCCGGCCATAGTTCGGCCAGGACTCTCCTAACAAGGAGAGAGACCTTAATGAGTTCAGTATGTCGCCAAAGGGCGAGTGCTGAAGGATATCTGCGGAGGTGAACTCCATGATCGGCGCCCAGTTGGATTCGATAGGCACGGGCGCAGGCGGTTCGGAGTCCGTGGCCAGGGAAGAATCCGGCAGTTCGGTGTACGGCTCCCGTGAAGGGTAAGGTCGATACTCGACTCGATCGCCGCTGAGAATGCGGCCTCCGTGGCGGGGTCTATCCACCCGTCCATGGATGGCGCAATTGGCTCCGAATTGAGGGTCAGAGTGGTTCCCGGTGCGGTCTCCTGAACACTGTCCGATGGTAGAGCTAAATCATGCTCATCGTGACCATGTGGCGCACTCGGCAGGGGCTCGAATCCGTCGAAGATCAAGTCTCCACGGATGTCGGCCGTGTAGTTTAAGCTTCCAAACCTAACCTGGTGGCCAGGGGCATAACTCTCGATCTGCTCCAGATGGCCAAGCGAGTTGGCCCGCGGTGCGGAGCCGCCGGATACAGAGATCCGTCCGAGGAGAAAAGTCTCACCCCGGACTGCATGGCTATCGATGATTGAAGGAGCCATCCAGCTTAACGATGACGACATAGAGGAACTCTCAATGAAAGCACCAATGTCGGTGTCAAAACCGACGGATCTCGGGTAGGGGGTCCCAAACTGTGTGTCTAGGCGGATGGTAACAGGAGACGGGGGACACGATGTTTTTACCCAGGTTCGGGCCCTCTTGATGGAGGTAATACCCTACGTCCTGCTTGATTATTCTTGATAATATGAGTAGTACAAGAGTTGATCTACCAGGAGATCAAAGAGGCTAAACCCTAGAAGATAGCCTATGGTATGATTGTTGTTTTTGGTCCTATGGACTAAACCCTCTGGTTTATATAGACACCGAAGGGGGCTAGTGTTACACAGAGTCGGTTACAAGGAAGGAGATCTACATATCCGTACTGCCAAGCTTGCCTTCCATGCCAAGGAGAGTCCCATCCGGACACGGGACGAAGTCTTCAATCTTGTCTCTTCATAGTCCAACAGTCCGACCAAAGGATATAGTCCGGATGTGTGGATATCCCCTAATCCAAGGCTCCCTCACTAAGTTTGCTAGCCCATGCTTAGATGAGTTTAATAAATTTATGTCTAAGCAAGAAGACTTTAATGCTTATTTTGGTAGACAATTGAAATACAATTCAAATATGCTTGAACACTTGGGTGATTATATGGCTAATGTTAAAGGTGAACTTAAACTTTAGTAAACATGCTTCTATGGTTACCACTCAAGTAGAACAAGTACTTAAAGCTCAAAATGATTTTCTCAATGAATTGAATAGTAAGAATAATGATAATGCTGTTAGAGTGGCTACTAGAACTGGTAGAATGAATTAGGAACCTTTGTATCCTGAAGGCCACCCTAAGAGAATTGAGCAAGATTCTCAGAGAAATAATGTGGATGCACCTAGTCCTTCTAATAGGAAGAAAAAGAAAAATGATAGGACTTTGCATGCTTCTAGTAAACCTATCACTGAAACACCTGAGAATCCAAATGACATTTCTATTTCTGATGCTGAAACACAATCTGGTAATGAACCTGAAACTAGTGATAGTGCTAATAATAATGTTCATGATGATGCTCAACCCGGTAATGATAATGATATAGAAATTGAACCTGCTGTTGATCTTGATAACCCACAATCAAAGAATCAACGTTATGATAAGAAAGACTTTGTTGCTAGGAAACATGCTAAAGAAAGAGAACCATGGGTTCAGAAACCCATGCCTTTTCCTTCCAAACCATCCAAGAAAAAGGATGATGAGGATTTTGAGCGCTTTGCTGAAATTATTAGACCTATCTTTTTGCGTATGCGATTAACTGATATGCTCAAAATAAATCATTATGCTAAGTATATGAAAGATATTGTTACAAATAAAAGAAAGATACCGGAAGCTGAAATTTCCACCATGCTTGCTAATTATACTTTTAAGGGTGGAATACCTAAGAAACTAGGAGATCCCGGTGTACCAACTATACCATGCCCTATTAAAACAAACTATGTTAAAACTGCTTTATGTGATCTTGGAGCCGGTGTTTGTGTTATGCCTCTCTCTTTATATCGTAGACTTGATTTGAATAAGTTGACACCTACTAAAATATCTTTGCAAATGGCTGATAAATCAACTACTATACCTATCGGTATTTGTGAGGATGTGCTTGTTGTAGTTGCAAACGTTACTATTTTAACGGACTTTGTTATTCTTGATATTCCCGAGGACGATAGTATGTCTATTATTCTTTGAAGACCCTTTTTGAATACAGCAGGGGCTGTTATTGATTATACCAAAGGCAATGTCACTTTTCATGTTAATGGTAATGAGCATACGGTACACTTTCCGAGGAAACAACCTCAAGTTCATAGTATCAACTCTATTGGAAAAATCCCATCGATTATATTTGGAGGTTTTGAATTTCCTCTTCCTATTGTCAAGAATAAATATGATATTCTTATTATTCGGGATGTGCATATCCCCGTTGAGGTAACATAGTGTTATTTGAAATTTCTCCGGTTCCATGTTATTCGGAATGAGTTCGTTAACAAGACTTGATCAACCTTGTTAGTGGTTTCCTTTTGATGAGCATGAGATGGATGAAACTAGAAGGCACAACCTTCTGTATCCCACTTTTACTTTCTGTAATTTATATTAAATAAAATAAAAATAGTTTTTTCTGTCTTTTATCTGAATTATCCGTGCAATATAAAAATACCCCAAAAATAAAAGTTCTCCGAATACCCTGAAATTTAAATATGATTTTTTTGGAATATTTGAGAATATTTGGCACCGAGAATACAGCAGGAGGAGTCGGCACCTGGCCACGAGGGTCAGGGGCGCGCCCTACCCCCTGGGCGCGCCCCCTGCCTCGTGGGCCCATGGTGGCCCTCCTCCACTTATCCTTTCACCCACACATTCCTTCTTCCTCCCACAAACACGAATAACCAGCTCAAACCCGAGTCCAAGCTCGTTTTGCTGCCATTTTCGATCTCCTTGCTCAAAGCACCTCTCACAAAACTGCTTGGGGAGATTGTTCCTTGGTATGTGACTCCTCCATTGGTCCAATTAGTTTTTGTTCTAGTGCTTTATTCATTGCAAATTTTTGATGCCTAGGTGACCATGTTCTTGAGCTTTCATGTCAAATTTATATGGTTCCAAGTAATTTCGAAGCATGATAGAGGCTCTAGGCACTTGTATGAGTAGTTGCTATCAATATTATTGAGTTTGGTTCACTTTTATTTTGAAGTTACTAAAAATTTCAGAAATTTTTCAGAGGAAGAAATATGCTTAGGAAAATGTTCCAGGGTGGTTCTTCAAGGAAGCAAGGACCCAGACTTGCAATGCGTTATGCTGATGAAGAGCCACCAAGATATGCCCCAGTGCGTCCTTGTGAATGGCCTTCTGAGAACTTTATGGATCGAGCGGGAATTAAGGAATAATTTAACGCATATTTGCGTAACGCGGATCTTGTGAGCTTCGAGGAAGAGAAGTGCAGCTAGTATCACTATCTCACTAGTTCCTTTGCGAGGAGGTTTGAATTTTCATCTTCATGTAATTCTCCAACTGTCCTGTTTGATCTTTATGAAAATTCTTATACTATGGACTTAGAGGATTTTACCACTGCTTGGAAACTTCCATAATGGGGTAGTATCAGAGAACCTCGCAAATATGAATTTAGAGATTTTTTTGCTAGTATAACTGTGGGGAATCCAGAGATATAACACAAGCTACCATAGGGAGCATTCATTTTCCTGCTATACATTATTTTGCTCTCTTCATAGGTAGATGCATAAATGTTAAAGATGAAGCATGTCATATGTGTGTTCCTGACCTCAGTATCCTTAGGAGTGCTGTGTTAGGAGACAAATCTTATAATTTGGGAGCCATTGTTACACGTAGGTTGCATCTTAATAGATTTAATGAAGATTTCTTTGGTGGAATTTATGCAACCCTCATAGCTAATTTTCTTGGTATAGCCATACATGAAGATGATATTGAATTACCTCCTACTTACCTAGACTTTAATGCTATGGTTCACCACCAGTTTGTCGGAGCGAATGAATCACCTCTCCAGTATCGACTAATCTTTGACAGACGGCGTGCTGTCCGTATTACTCTCCCTACTCCTGCCTTCTTTGATTATCAGGCAAAAGGAAGATATGTCATTACCAGAGAGGAGGCAGATGAGTACAAGAGGAGAGCTGAGCCCGCTCGTCGCCACGCTGCAGCTCAGGAGGTGATAGCAGCTGCATCTCAGTATGACCCCAACTATTATTATGGATATCCGCCAGGCCAGCCGTGGCCATAGACCAACTTAGACCAAAAGCCTAAGCTTGGGGGAGACGTATTTCTCACCGACATTACATTTATGTTCACACACTCATTGCTAGATGTCGGTGCCCATACTTTTTCATTGTATCATCCATGCTAGTTTATTATTATTATTATTTATGCTTTCTTCTTGTGTGTTTAATAAACCTTAAGAAAAACAAAAAAAATTAGTTGTAGCTTTTAATTAGTTTACTTTCCATGCTTGTAGTAGTAATTAAAAATAAAACCCAAAAAGATTTCCTGTTCTTCTTTTGCTTGTTGGGAGCTTTCCCGTGTAAATAGTTTTATTTCTTTTCTTTTCTTTGGGGGTCGATAGGAGAAGACCATGTTTAAATTGTGGAAGTGGCTCTTATATGCATAATTGTTGATCTGACAAAAGATCCCATATTGCCTTGTCTTCTCCTGTTTATTGAATGCTTGCAAATTCCTGTTTAGTCCAATGCACTCGCACTATTATTATTATTCACATCATTCGGTCGTGTAAGTGAAAGGCAATTATGACGATATATGATGGACTGACTAAGATGAGAAAAGATGGTATGAACTCGACCTCTTTTGTTTTTGTAAATATGATTAGTTCGTCGTTTCTGATTCAACCTTTTAAAGGTGCTCTGCATTTATGTTTTGCGGTCTCAGAAAGGGCTAGCGAGATACCATCTTGTTATATCACATTATGATTTTTTGAGAAAGTGTTTTATCCGAGATTTATTATTATTGCCAGCTAGTTGATTATGCCATTGATATGAGTAAACTTGAGACCTAAGCGTTATTTGTGAATGTGGTTAGTCATAATCTTTGCTGAAAACTTGAATGCTGGCTTTACATATTTACAACACAAGAGCAACAGAGTTTGTAAAAGTTTTTCTTTATCACTTTCAGTTTGTCAACTGAATTGCTTGGGGACAAAGCAAAGGTTTAGCTTGGGGTTGATACTTCTCCGCCATCTCTACTTTTCCAGAAAACTTTTGCCCTTGTTTTGGGACTCTAACTTACATTGATTTGAATGGAACTAACCCGTACTGACACTGTTTTCAGCAGAATTGCTATGGTGTTATTTATGTGCAGAAACAAAAGTTCTCGGAATGACCCGAAACTTCACGGAACACCTTTTCGGAAAATATAAAAAAATCCTTGCAAAAGATGAAGGCCAGGGGGGCCACCACCTGTCCACGAGGGTGGGGGCACACCTGCCCCCCTAGGGTGCGCCCCCTACCATGTGGGCCCCCTAGAGCTCCTCCGACCTCAAGTCCAACTCTATATATTTGGTTTCGGGGAGAAAACAATCAGAGAGAAGGATTCATCGCGTTTTACGATACGGAGCCACCGCCAAGCCCTAAAGCCTCTCGGGAGGGCTTATTTGGAGTCTGTTCGGGGCTCCGGAGAGGGGAATCTTTCGCCATCATCAACCATCCTCCATCACCAATTTCATGATGCTCACTGCCATGCGTGAGTAATTCCATCGTAGGCTTGCTGGACGGTGATGGGTTGGATGAGATCTATCATGTAATCGAGTTAGTTTTGTTAGGGTTTGATCCCTAGTATCCACTATGTTCTGAGATTGATGTTGCTATGCCTTAGCTATGCTTAATGCTTGTCAATAAGGCCCGAGTGCCATGATTTTAGATCTGAACCTATTATGTTTTCATCAATATATGAGAGTTCTTGATCCTATCTTGCAAGTCTATAGTCACCTATTATGTGTTATGATCCGTTAACCCCGAAGTGACAATAATCGAGATAGTTACCAGTAATGACCATAGTTTGAGGAGTTCATGTATTCACTATGTGTTAATGCTTTGTTCTGGTACTCTATTAAAAGGAGGCCTTAATATCCCTTAGTTTCCGTAAGGACCCCGCTGCCACGGGAGGGTAGGACAAAAGATGCCATGCAAGTTCTTTTCCATAAGCACGTATGACTATATTCGGAATACATGCCTACATTAAATTAATGAATTGGAGCTACTTCTTTGTCACCCTAGGTTATGATTGTTACATGATGAACCGCATCCGGCATAATTCTCCATCACTGATCCATTGCCTACGAGGTTTCCACATATTGTTCTTCGCTTATTTACTTTTCCGTTGCTATTGCTATCATCACTACAAAATACCAAAAACATTATTTTCTACTGTTACCTTTTGCTACCGTTACCACTACTATCATATTACTTTGCTACTAAACACTTTACTGCAGATATTAAGTTTCTAGGTGTGGTTGAATTGACAACTCAGCTGCTAATACTTGAGAATATTCTTTGGCTCCCCTTGTGTCGAATCAATAAATTTGGGTTGAATACTCTACCCTTGAAAACTGTTGCGATCCCCTAAACTTGTGGGTTATCATCCACCGACGTACCTCAACTCCATATATTCACGTTCGAGGAGAAAAAAATCAGAGAGAAGGATCATCAAGTTTCAATACGGTGCCACCCAAGCCCTAATCTCTCTCGGGAGGGCTGATCTGGAGTCCGTTCAGGCTCCCGGAGAGGGGAATCCGTCGCCATCGTCATCATCAACCTTCCTTCATCACCAATTTCATGATGCTCACCGCGTGCGTGAAGTAATTCCATCGTAGGCTTGCTGACCGGTGATGGGTTTGATGAGATTTATCATGTAATCGAGTTAGTTTTGTTAGGGTTTGATCCCTAGTATCCATTATGTTCTGAGATTGATGTTGCTATGACTTTGCTATGCTTAATGCTTGTCACTAGGGCCCGAGTGCCATGATTTCAGATCTGAACCTAATATGTTCTCATGAATATATGTGAGTTCTTGATCCTATCTTGCAAGTCTGTAGTCACCTATTATGTGTTATGATTCGTTAACCCCGAAGTGACAATAATCGGGATACTTACTAGTGATGACCGTAGTTTCAGGATTTCATGTATTCACTAAGTGCTAATGCTTTGGTCCGGTACTCTATTTAAAGGAGGCCTTAATATCCCTTAGTTTCCAATAGGACCCTGCTGCCATGGGAGGGTAGGACAAAAGATGTCATGCAAGTTCTTTTCCATAAGCACGTGTGACTATATTCGGAATACATGCCTACATTACATCGATGAACTGGAGCTAGTTCTGTGTCACCCTATGTTATAAATATTGCATGAGGAATCACATCCGACATAATTATCCATCACTGGTCCATTGCCTACGAGCTTTTCACATATTGTTCTTTGCTTATTTACTTTTCCGTTGCTACTGTTATAATCACTATAAAACCAAAACTATTACTTTCGCTACCATTATCGCTAGTATCATATTACTTTTCTACTAAATACTTTGTTGTAGATATTAAGTTTCCAGGTGTGGTAGAATTGACAACTCAGCTTCTAATACTTGAGAATATTCTTTGGCTCCCCTTGTGTCGAATCAATAAATTTGGGTTGAATACTCTACCTTCGAAAACTGTTGCGACCCCCTATACTTGTGGGTTATCAAGGCAATTTTTTGGCGCCCTTGCCGGGGAGCATAGCTCTATTCTTTGAGTTACTTGGGATTTATATCGGTTGATCACTATGAAGAACTTGAAAGATAAAAGAACCAAGATTTTTCCCTCAACTACGAGGGGAGGTAAGGAACTGCCATCTAGTTCTGCACTTGATTCACCTTCTGTTTTGAGTAAGCTTGCGACACCTACTCCTGCTAACTCCTGCTATTCATTCTGATATGTCGCATGTTATTGATGATGCCACTTCTGCTTTGCATGATACTTAGGATGAAACTACTTCTATGCTTGATAATATTGTGCCACTAGGTGAATTTCTTGATGAACAACTTGCTAGGGTTAGAGAGAATGAAATTATTGAAACTGATAATATTGATGAAAGTGATGATGAAGATTCTCCCCCTATATATGAATTGTCTGTTGTGCGTGAGGGTTATGTTATGGATGAAGAAACTGCTAGAGACTTTTTAGCTTGCAATGATAGATTTGATCTTAAGAAATTATTAGCTAAGCTTAAAGAAAAGTCTTTGAATGCTAGAATGAAATATCACCCTGCTTTTGCTACTTCACCTATCTTTATTTCCGATAAGGATTATAATTTCTCTGTTGATCCTGAGTTGATTACTTTGGTTGAATCAGATCCTTTCTATGGCCATGAATCTGAAACTATTGTGGCGCATCTTACTAAATTAAATGATATCGCCACCCTATTTACTCATGATGAGAAAACTCGCTATTACTTTATCCTTCAGTTGTTTCCGTTCTCATTAAAGGGTGATGCTAAAACATGATTTAATTCTCTTGATCCTGGTTGTGTGCGTAGTCCCCAGGATATGATTTATTACTTCTCTGCTAAATATTTCCCTGCTCATAAGAAACAAGCTGCCTTAAGGGAAATTTATAATTTTGAGCAAATTGAAGAAGAGAGTCTCCCTCAAGCTTGGGGAGGCTTCTCCAATTACTTAACGCTTTGCCTGATCATCCTCTCAAGAAAAATGAAATGCTTGATATCTTTTATAATGGACTAATTGATGCTTCCAGAGACCACCTGGATAGTTGTGCTGGTTGTGCTGTCAGGGAAAGAACTATTGATCAAGCTGAATTGCTATTGAATAATATGTTGAGTAATGAAAATTATTGGACAGTTCCTGAAGAAAAGGGGTATTCTATTTCTCAGTCCTAAAGATATGCAAGAGGCAAAGAAATCTATGAAAGAAAAGGGTATCAAAGTTGAAGATGTTAAGAATTTACCACCTATTGAAGAAATACATGGTCTTGATAACCCGACACAGGTAGTGAAGGTAAATTCTCTCTATAGATTTGATGAAGGTGATATTCCTCGTAATAAGTCTGCTAGCCAATGCTTAGATGAGTTTGATAATTTTATTGTTAAACAAGAAAACTTCAATACTTATGTTGGTAGACAATTGAAACGCAATGTTGATATGCTTAAACACTTGAGTGATTATATGTCTAGAGTTAAAGGTGAACTTAAACTTATTAGTAAAGATGCTTCTATGGTTACCCCTCAAGTAGAACAAGTACTTAAGGCTCAGAATGATTTGCTTAATGAATTAAATAATAAGAAAAATGATAATGCTGTTAGAGTTATGACTACAGGGGGTAAAATGACTCGGGAACCTTTGTATCCTGAGGGCCATCCTAAGAGAATTGAGCAAGATTCTCAGAGAACTAATGTTGATGCACCTAGTTCTTCTAAGAAGAATAAGAAGAAAAATGATAGGACTTTACATGCTTCTAGTGAACCTGTTGTTGACACACCTGAGAATCCCGATGATATTTTTATTTCTGATGCTGAAACACAATCTGGTAATGAACATGAACCTAGTGATAATGTTAATGATGATGTTCATGTTGATGCTCAACCTAGCAATGATAATGTTGTAGAGATTGAACCTGCTGTTGATCTTGATAACCCACAATCAAAGAATCAACATTATGATAAGAGATACTTTGTTGCTAGGAAGCACGGTAAGGAAAGAGAACCATGGGTTCAGAAACCCATGCCATTTCCTCCTAAACAATCCAAGAAAAAGGATGATGAGGATTTTGAGCGCTTTGCTGAAATGATTAGACCTATCTTTTTGCGTATGCGTTTGACTGATATGCTTAAAATGAATCCTTATCCTAAGTACATGAAAGATATTGTTACTAATAAAAGAAAGATACCGGAAGCTGAAATTTCCACCATGCTTGCTAGTTATACTTTTAAGGGTGGAATACCAAAGAAACTTGGAGATCCAGGAGTACCAACTACACCATGCTCCATTAAAAGAAACTATGTTAAAATTGCTTTATGTGATCTTGGAGCCGGTGTTAGTGTTATGCCTCTCTCTTTATATCGTAGACTTGATGTGAATAAGTTGACACCTACTGAATATCTTTGCAAATGGCTGATAAATCAACTACTATACATGTCGGTATTTGTGAGGATGTGCCTGTTGTGGTTGCAAACGTTACTATTTTAACGGACTTTGTTATTCTTGATATTCCCGAGGACGATAGTATGTCGATTATCCTTGGTAGACCCTTTTTGAATACTGCAGGGGCTGTTATTGATTGCGACAAAGGCAATGTCACTTTTCATGTTAATGGTAATGAGCATACGGTACACTTTCCAAGGAAGCAACCTCAAGTCCACAGTATCAATTCTATTGGAAAAATTTCAATGATTACTATTGGAGGTTTTGAATTTCCTCTTCCGACTACCAAGAAGAAAATGATATTCTTATGGTTGGGGATGTGCATATCCCAGTTGAGGTAACCTAGTGTTATTCGAAATTTCTCCGATTTCATGCAATTAAGAATGAGTTTGTTAACAAGACTTGATCAACCTTGTTAGTGGATTCCTTTTGATGAGCACGAGATGGATGAAGTTAGAAAGCACAACCTTCTGTACCCTCTTTTTACTTTCTGTTATTTATATTAAATAAAGTAAAAATAGTATTTTTTTTGTCTATTTTCTGAATTATCCTTGCAATAAAAAATACCCCAAAAATAAAAGTTGTCCAAATGCCTTGAAAATGTAATATGATTTTTTTCAGAATATTTGAGAATTATTGGCAGTGAGAACACACCAGGGGGACTCACCATGTGCCCACGAGGGTGGAGGGCGCACCACCCCCCGGGGCGCTCGTGGACCCCACGTGGGTCCCCTCCACTTATTCTTGCACCCACACACTTCGTCTTCCTCTAGAAAAAATCATCCACCAGCTCAATCCCGTGTTCTAGCTCATCTTGTTGCTATTTTCAATCTCCTTGCTCAAAGCTCCATTCACAAAACTGCTTTGGGGGATTGTTCTTTGGTATGTGACTCCTCCAATGGTCCAATTAGTTTTTGTTCTAGTGCTTTATTTATTGCAATTTTTTCCTGTTTAGGTGACCCTGTTATAGAGCTTGCATGTCAAATTTATGTGGTGAAAAGTAGTTTTAATGCATGATATAGCCTCTAGACACTTGTAGGAGTAGGTGCTATCAATTTTGTTGAGTTACGTTCACTTTTATTTTGAGTCACTAAAAATTTCAGAAATTTTTCAGAGGAAGAAATATGTTCAGGAAAATGTACCAAGGTGGTTACTCAAGGAAGCAAGGCCCAAGGCCCGCAATACGTGAGCCGGACTATGAACTACCAAGAGAAGCTCAAGTGCGGCCTTGTGAATGGCTGTCAGAAGATTTTATGGTCCAAGCAGGAATTAAGGAGGAATTCGACGCGTATGTTGATACGTCCATTTTGCATCATGCTTTTATATCGATATTTATTGCATTATGGGCTGTTATTATACATTATGTCACAATACTTATGCCTATTCTCTCTTATTTTACAATCTTTACATAAAGCGGGAGAATGCCGGCAGCTGGGATTCTGGGCTGGAAAAGGAGCAAATATTAGAGACCTATTCTGCACAGCTCCAAAAGTCCTGAAACTTCACGGAAGACGTTTTCAGAATATATAAAAAATACGGAGTGCAAGAAGTTCACCAAGGGGGCCACACCCTGCCCACGAGGGTGGGGGCGCGCCCTACCCCCCTGGGCGCGCCCCCTACCTCGTGGGCCCCCTGGTGGCCCTCCGATGACCATCTTCTGCTATATGAGGTCTTTCGATGAGGAAAAAATCATAAGCCATCTTCTCGGACGAAACTCCACCGCCACGAGGCGGAACCTTCGCGGAACCAATCTAGGGCTCTGGCGGAGCTGTTCTGCCAGGGACACTTCCCTCCGGGAGGGGGAAATCATCGCCATCGTCATCACCAACGCTCCTCTCATCGGGAGAGGGCAATCTCCATCAACATCTTCACCAGCACCATCTCATCTCAAAACCCTAGTTCATCTCTTGTATCCAATTCTTGTCTCCAAGTCCGGGATTGGTACCTGTGGGTTGCTAGTAGTGTTAATTACTCCTTGTTGTTGATGCTAGTTGGTTTATTTGGTGGAAGATCATATGTTCAGATCATATATGCATATTAATACCCCTCTGATTATGAACATGAATATGCTTTGTGAGTAGTTACGTTTGTTCCTGAGGACATGGGAGAAGTATTGCTATTAGTAGTCATGTGAATTTGGTATTCGTTCGATATTTTGATGAGATGTATGTTGTCTCTCCTCTAGTGGTGTTATGTGAACGTCGACTACATAACACTTCACCATTATTTGGGCCTAGACGAAGGCATTGGGAAGTAATAAGTAGATGATGGGTTGCTAGAGTGACAGAAGCTTAAACCCTAGTTTATGTGTTGCTTCGTAAGGGGCTGATTTGGATCCATATGTTTCATGCTATGGTTAGGTTTACCTTAATACTTTTGTTGTTGTTGCGGATGCTTGCAATAGAGGTTAATCATAAGTGGGATGCTTTTCCAAGTAAGGGCAGCACCCAAGCACCGCTCCACCCACATACCAAATTATCAAAGTACCGAACGCGAATCATATGAACGTAATGAAAACTAGCTTGACGATATTCCCATGTGTCCTCGGGAGCGCTTTTCTCTATATAAGAGTTTGTCCAGGCTTGTCCTTTGCGACAAAAAGGATTGGGCCACCTTGCTGCACTTTATTTACTTTTGTTACTTGTTGCTCGTTACAAATTATCCTATCACAAAACTATCTGTTACCACTTATTTCAGTACTTGCAGAGAATACCTTGCTGGAAACCACTTATCATTTCCTTCTGCTCCTCGTTGGGTTCGACACTCTTACTTATCGAAAGGACTAAGATAGATCCCCTATACTTGTGGGTCATCAAGACTCTTTTCTGGCGCCATTGCCGAGGAGTGAAGCGCCTTTGGTAGGTGGAATTTGGTAAGGAAAATCTATATAGTGTGCTGAAATTTACTGTCACTTGTTACTATGGAAAGTAATCCTCTGAGGGGCTTGTTTGGGGTATCTTCACCCCGACCAGTAGAGCAAAGAGTTGCTCCTCAACCTACTGAACCTACTGAAAATGAAAAGGAAAATGAAAATGTCTCCTTTGAAATTCCTTCGGGTATGATAGAAAAACTGCTAGATAACCCTTTTGCAGGAGACGGAACAATGCATCCTGATGAGCACCTAATATATGTTGATGAAGTTTGTGGATTATTTAAGCTTGCAGGTGTACCCGGAGATGTTGTTAAGAAGAAGGTCTTCCCTTTATCTTTGGAGGGAGATGCATCGACATGGTATAGGCTATGTGATGATATGGGGTCATGGAACTACAAACGATTGAAATTGGAATTTCATCAGAAGTTTTATCCTATGCACCTTGTTCATCGTGATCGCAATTATATATATAATTTTTGGCCTCGCGAAGGATAAAGCATTGCTCAAGCTTGGGGGAGGCTTAAATCAATGTTATGTTCATGCCCCAATCATGAGCTCTCAAGAGATATGATTATTCAAAATTTATATGCTCGGCTTTCTGATAACAATCGCACCATACTCGATACCTCTTGTGCTGGCTCTTTTATGATGAAGACTATTGAATTCAAATGGGATTTATTGGAAAGAATTAAACGCAACTCTGAAGATTGGGACCTCGACGAAGGTAAGGAGTCAGGTATGACACCTAAGTTTGATTGTGTTAAATCTTTTATGGATACCGATGTTTTCCGTAAATTTAGCACCAAATATGGACTTGACTCTGCAATAGTAGCTTCTTTCTGTGAATCTTTTGCTACTTATGTTGATCTCCCCAAGGAGAAGTGGTTTAAATATCATCCTCCCATAGAAGTTAAAGTAGCTGCACCTATTAAAGTTGAAGAAAAGACTATCACTTATAATGATCCTATTGTTCCTACTTCTTATGTTGAGAAATGTGACGCCCGGTTAATCAAGCTACAGTAACCCTCTGGTAATGATGCCATGTCACCACGATTACTGTTGATAATCTCGTGTTAGTTCAGATCCGAGCCAAATTCAAATTTCAATTGAAGTCAAACATTAAAAGTTTCCAATAGTCAAATCAAAAATGTTCAAATTGTTGCAACTAAATCATAATCAATTATGGTGGAGGAACCACACTTTTATGAAATGATTAAATACTCTAAAGTGAATAAAACCATAGCAAAACAATTATTCAAATGATTTTAAATAATAAACAAATGTTAAACTAGTTTAATTGACCACCAAACTTTTTATGGTAGAGGGATGCTCTGAAACCTTATTTTAGGAGCTATGGTCATGTTTTATAAAAAAAACTAAAATAAAGTATGACTAAACTAGAACAGAAAGGAATAAATAAAAAGAAAAGACAAAAAGGTAAAACAAAAAAAATAAAAGAGAGGGAGAGAACCCCCTGGCCATCTAGGCCTCGGCCCAGGAAGCCGACGGGCCGCCAGGCCAGCCCACCCCGCCCCTGCCTTATCCCCCCACCCCCAGGCAAACCCTAACCCACCCGATCCCCACTCCCCCCCACTCGCCCCACGCCGCTCGCCCCCCCTCGCTCCCTCCACCGATCTGGATCGGGGCGAACCCCCCGATCCCATCGACCCGACGCCGCCGTCGATCCCCGTCGCCCCGCCGCCGTTCACCATCGCCACCGCCGCCCAGCTCCCTCCTCCTCAACCCTCCTTCCCAGCGCCCCCTGCGCTCGGCTGGATCTGGATCGGGGAGGGGCCCGACCCCGTCGCCCCGGATCCCGTCGGCCGGAACGCCGCCTCGCCGCCCTCCTCCTCGACGGACCTCCTTCGCCGGCCTGCCTCCCCGTCGAACCGTCGTCTCCGTCCTCCTCCCCAAGCCCAGTTGCCTAGACCCCACCATCCCGCGGTGAGCTCTTGTGCCGAGCGCACCATCCCTCCGTCCCGTGTCCGCCACGCCCGACCCCCCTGGTCACCGCGACCTTGCCCCGCGCCGCCCCCTGCTTCTGCTCTGCTGCCGCTGCCCACCGCTCGCCGGGCCGAGCCCCCTCCACCCCGCGCACGCCCCACGAGCCTCCTCCCCACGGCTCTGCCTGACGCCGCCGTGGCCTCGCCGCGCCCGGCGTGCCCCGCGCCTACTGGTGCCCGCCCTGCTCGCCCCACTGCGCTGCGCTGTTGCTGCCGCCTCTCCCCGCTCAGCTTACGAGCCGCCGCCGATGCTCGTCGCCGCTGCTGTGCTGCTGCCGCGCCTGCTCGCCTCTGCCGCCTCGCGCGGGGCCGTAGCGCGCCCGCTGCTGCCTCCGGCGCCCCCTGCTGCGTCGGCTTCCTCCGCCGGAAACGGCCGGCCGGTGAGCCCCGCCCTGGCCGCCGGCACCAGTGCCCCCGTCGGGGCTCGGTTCGCCCCTCGTTCGGCGCCCGCCCGTAACCGCTAGCGCCAGGGCCCGCTGAGAACCCCCCTGGGCCAATGGCATGCAGGCCCCACGCCCAAAAAAAAAGGAATTAAAAAAATATAATAATATTAAAAATAATTAATTAATTAATTAATTAAGTTAATTAATTATAATTAGATTAACCTAATCACTAATTAACCTAATTAACTGTTAGTTAATTAAAACAGAGTATGATGAACGGGACCCACCTGTCAGGTTGACCTGGTCAACTGCTGACGTCATGCTGACGTCATGATGACGTCAGCAGACACTGTTTTGGATAATGTTGGAATTAAATATATAATTAAAATCAGAAAATGATTTAAATCTTTAGAAAATCATATCTTTTAATCCGTAATTCGGATGAAAATACTTTGTACATGGAAGTTGCTCAGAACTACGAGACGAATTCGGATACGCAGCCCGTTTATCCGCCACGCATCCCTAGCATAGCGAACACGCAATTTTCCCCCTCTTTTTCACCGGTCCGAAAACGCGAAACACCGGGAATACTTTCCCGGATGTTATCCCCCTTCACCGATATCACCTACTACCGCGTTGGGGCACCTCTAACGCCGTAACTTGACATGTCATGCATCATTATGCATCTGTTTGCTTAAATATTTATTGTTTCTCCCCCCTCTTCTCTCGCTAGACACCGGGACCGACGCCGCTGCTACCCAGTGCGACTACGGAGTTGACGATCCCTCTCTCTTGCCAGAGCAACCAGGCAAGCCCCCCCTTTGATCACCAGATATCGCCTACTCTTCTCTATACTGCTTGCATTAGAGTAGTGTAGCATGTTACTGCTTCCCGTTAATCCTATACGGATGCATAGCCTGTCCTTGCTACTACTGTTGTTACCTTTACCTGCAATCCTAATGCTTAGTATAGGATGCTAGTATTTTCATCAGTGGCCCTACATCCTTGTCCGTCTGCCATGCTATACTATCGGGCCGTGATCACTCGGGAGTTGATCACGGGTATATACTATATGCTTTATACATGATACATGTGGTGACTAAAGACGGGTCGGCTTGTGGAGCACCCGCGAGTGATTCACGGATTGGGGGCTGAAAGGACCTTTGTCCCAACGGCCCTCTGTGTGGATCTTTGAGGCGGAGCGACAGGGCAGGTTCCGACCACCTAGGAGAGAGGTGGGCCTGGCCCTGGTCGGCGTTCGCGGATACTTAACACGCTTAACGAGATCTGGGTATTTGATCTGAGTCTGGCCATTTGGTCTATACGCACTAACCATCTACGCGGGAGTAGTTATGGGTATCCCGGCGTCGTGGTATCAGCCGAAGCCTTCTTGACGTCAGCGACGGAGCGGCGCGCGCTGGATTGGACTGGAACGCCACTAGGCTAGGTCTGCTTCCGGCCGCCCACGCAACGTGCAGGTGTGCTAAGGGCGATGGGCCCAGACCCCTGGGCGCTTAGGTTTAGACCGGCGTGCTGACCTCTCTGTTGGTCTAGGTGGGGCTGCGACGTGTTGATCTTCCGAGGCCGGGCATGACCCAGGAAAGTGTGTCCGGCCAAATGGGATCGAGCGTGTTGGGGTATGTGGTGCACCCCTGCAGGGAAGTTAATCTATTCGAATAGCCGTGATCTTCGGTAACAGGACGACTTGGAGTTGTACCTTGACCTTATGACAACTAGAACCGGATACTTAATAAAACACACCCTTCCAAGTGCCAGATACAACCGGTGATTGCTCTCTCACAGGGCGACGGGGGAGGATCATCGGTTAGGATTATGCTATGCGATGCAACTTGGAGGACTTCAGTTTACTCCCTTCTACATGCTGCAAGACGGAGGCTGCCAGAAGCGTAGTCTTCGACAGGACTAGCTATCCCCCTCTTATTCCGGCATTCTGCAGTTCAGTCCACATATGATACCCTTATTCCATTTGATACCCATGCATATGTAGTGTAGCTCCTTGCTTGCGAGTACTTTGGATGAGTACTCACGGTTGCTTTCTCCCTCTTTTTCCCCTATCCCTTCTACCTGGTTGTCGCAACCAGATGTTGGAGCCCAGGAGCCAGACGCCACCTTCGACGACGACTCCTACTACACCGGAGGTGCCTACTACTACGTGATGCCCGCTGACGACGACCAGGAGTAGTTAGGAGGATCCCAGGCAGGAGGCCTGCGCCTCTTTCGATCTGTATCCCAGTTTGTGCTAGCCTTCTTAAGGCAAACTTGTTTAACTTATGTCTGTACTCAGATATTGTTGCTTCCGCTGACTCGTCTATGATCGAGCTCTTGTATTCGAGCCCTCGAGGCCCCTGGCTTGTAATATGATGCTTGTATGACTTATTTTATTTGTAGAGTTGTGTTGTGATATCTTCCCGTGAGTCCTTGATCTTGATCGTACACATTTGCGTGCATGATTAGTGTACGGTCAAATCGGGGGCGTCACAAGTTGGTATCAGAGCCGACTGCCTGTAGGAATCCCCCTTTCCAATTCCTTGGCCGAAGTCGAGTCTAGTCATTGAAAAACTTTTACTAACATGGCTGTGCGGCTTACGGGCCCACGTCGCCATCTGGGTGGTATTAGGATCTTTTACTCCTCGATCCTTACTCTGGGACTCTGAACTCTCTTCTATTTGGGTTAGATGAATTTTGCAAAATCTAACTTTAGGTTCTCGAAAATACTTTCTCCCGGAGAACCCCCTTCAGTCCAGATGATCGTCGGCTGCACTAGAGGATTTCGAAGATACTCTCCGATATTCTGTTGAAACCTTATGCCATTGCTTTTGCAAGCCCCTACCACCGAAATATCCCTATGGATAAGTAATTATACCTGACGTGCTTACTTTTATTCTCAGTCGATCTTGTTATTATAAGATACCCCGAGAATACTTTGTGCCTACTGCCTTGCAGTTCTTTGCCACATGCATACCACTACGGATAATTACTCGCATTTATCGAGTATCCGCTCATCCCCACATATTCATGCAGTTCACAAAATTCTTCGAAATACCATTCGGTCTTCCGAAAATCCTGAGCAACCTATTGCTCCTGAAATTCTTGCTTGCTTGCATTATGGTTAATCCCATAAGTCCCGTAATCTTAATGGCATCCCTTATCATTATCATTTTGAGTCT
This sequence comes from Triticum urartu, assembly GCF_003073215.2. Taxonomy (NCBI): domain Eukaryota; kingdom Viridiplantae; phylum Streptophyta; class Magnoliopsida; order Poales; family Poaceae; genus Triticum; species Triticum urartu. The sequence continues at coordinate 658,290,396 of NC_053023.1, read as the reverse complement.
GTTGATTCAATATGAGTACGGATGTTCACAATCATCAGTCGAGTCCTAGGATTATCTTTCCGGCTCAGACGTCATTTTGAACATGAGCTGGCTCTCGACCAAATTATCTGTCGTCGATTGTGCCTCTGGTATATTCAATTGATCCATCCTTGATCAGAGCTTCTGCTTCTGATCCCTTGTTTTGGACATCATAATTCCTTTGGTATCTAAACCTCGAATTATTCAGATGTTCTATAAAATGATAACCGTGCATTCTTTCTTCGTCTGATTGAGTACCGATACTCACATCAGCTCCGTTGTGGATTGCCCGATCCATTGTTGGATTTCATCTGACCTCGTCCTTCATATTCAATAACCTTGTGAGCCTTTCCACGGGTACATAATGCCTTTGGTAAATTGTATCCTCTGCTTTGTCAACCATGCTCTGCTTTCGGACTTGTGTTAGTTACTCTTGAAACTTGTGGTATATGTTTCTAAGAAGCCCCTATGGGTTGAACATATGCCTTGTCTAAACCGTGTGAACCCGGAAGTTTTCACGAGTCATACTCTTCTGGTGCTTCGCCAGAAAAAATTTCAACACTGCAACTTCATCGAACGCGAGAAGTGAATGAAAGGTTATGCATTGGAGAAGTGGGAGTCGACCTTGAACTTTGTGTTCATGCCCATGGACGCGATGTAGATCCTATCATGGAAGCTTCTTGTAACTATTTCCTTTATATAATATCCTTTGCTATCGATGAATTGATCCTTTGCAATCATGGTTCCGACCATGTTCTCCTTTAAATACCATTTTCGATGCAAGTGTAAGCACTTGTCTTCTGTGGACCAATACCCCGGTCCAACCTCTACTTTAATCCGTCATTGGGTATTACCCCCCTGGTATCTCGAGATTATCTTGGAACTGCATAACTTCTTATGAGTTCTTCATCAAGTACTACATTCTCACTGATTACAGTTTTCATGGGCTCTGAGTTATTAAACACTCAAAGACACCGATAACTGAACCGAGTCTGCCCTACGGTTCAACAACTCTTGATAATCTTCTTTAAGACCGAGTTTGAACTCGATCACGTAAATCCTAGCCCGCTCGGCTATATCATTATCGTGCCAATTTTAACTGTGCTACCTGTTCCTTAACCCCGGAGCACAACTTTCGATGATGAGCTAAGGTTACGCCCGATCTCCCTCGTCATTCCATTCGCCTTGAATAACAAGCTTGATTTCAAGTTTGTGTCCTACCCACGGTTCCAATAACCTTCCGCTTCATCATTCCTTTGACCTGATGTCATCGCTGATTGATTACATCTTCATGAAATCTCTCGACAAATGTGTCGTGATCATCATCGACCTTATGAGCTCTTCCAGGATATCAATTGAGTTCATGATGAGAAATACTATCCTTGCCCCGCTGATTTGTGTTATCTTTGACCACTTTATTGCCTTCCGTTCAACACAAACTTGTTCGTGTTTTGTGTTATACCTTGAGTTCCCTGCTATCTAGCATTTGTTCTTCTTTACCTTGGAGTATTAACATCTTTTAATATCAAGGATGTTGTGAGGATTGCTCCTCCTCTTAAGAATTCTTGGTATAGTGATACTTCTCATCATCACCATTCTTTCTTGGTCCTCGCGTTGATTCCAACCGGGGTACCAACACGTGAACGGTACTGTTTGGATTCTGCCTTTCTAGCAACCCTATTGCTTAGAATAATGGTCGGCCATTCATTCTTAGACTATTGATTATTGAATCACCATTCTGACATTGGTCGTGCAGCCCAACCCATATTTCGGGCGCACCTTTCTACCAATGTTTAATTGTGTATGTTCTCCTCAAACATGCTTCATTATATCATTTGATCCGACAAATGATATTTCCTTGTTCACCTAATTGTGGAAATCCATCTTTTGTTAATCTCGATGAATTACCGCTGATTCCATCAGCCACCTCCTCATCCTCTCGTTGGTTTACTGATGAACTCATGTTTCGGAACTCACTTCCATAGTTCATTTCCTAAGGATCTTACAATGACATCTCGTCAATTTGTGTCGCACCTTCTCTTCTTAGGCATCCTAAGTCTGAGGTATCCTGATTCCTAACATTGATCAGATCTGAATCTCGGTCAGATATGATGGTTGGGACATATTTCCAAGAGTTATAACATTGGTCCTTATATATCGGTAAGGTGATGTCATGCCTATCACACCTGGCCGGAGGACTTGTTATTATAGTTTCTTGTTTAGCAAGTTTAACCATTCTTCCTTGAGGAAATTATAAGACTTATTCTATAAGTTGTTCCTGATGGATCCTTTGTGCATCCAAATTCTGACCCTTACTTGATAACCATGTCAATGCTATCTCGAAGCATGTCTGTGGTACTCCGATTTTCAACAAGAACATTTGAAGCCCGATGCTAAATATTTCTTGCTCAATTATCCAGACAACATTGTATGGATAATGTCATGAAATTCCTCTCCCCTTACATAAAAGGTTTTCTAGTTTCTATCCTGTCATGGATATCATGCTCTACTTGTCCTTGGGAAGAATATATCCCTGAATTATGTGTTTAAAACACATTTTCCTTTCCATTCTTCTGTTTAAACCTGATGATCACATTTTCCTTCCATTGGCTTGTTTAAACCTCCTTGTGATCTATAATATATAAGCAGTAATATTTCCCTGCTTGTGTAAACACCTCGTTGTACCACTCTGTCCGCAAGACCCTGTTGCGATTGTTGATGACATTCGGTAACCACCGATGGACGAGAACTTTGCCTATTGGTCCGCCTCGTTTCAACGAGCAGGAGAATGGTTCTCTTCGTCCCTTTGGTACCGATGTTGTTGCCGACTTAACCGACGGACTATCCTCTGACATGCCTTGCTCACATGATCGTGCAAGATGTCAACGCCCTTCCTAGTTTTAACCCACATGGTGGGCCCATAACCCACAGTTCCCAGGATCGAAACCTGACTCTCCTATACACCCTATTTCCAAGGTTGTTCCTCGCGCTTGACTTCGTATGTAATTCACGGACCACCTGTCTAGTGATCTATTCTGGTATGAGGCGCAATACCTATTCCCGTTGCCCTGAAAACCTTTCACCTTCTGGTTAGGCATCGAACGATTGCCTATCCGTTTGAAGCTTCTCATGGTACCTTCTTACTTCACTCTCGATATCTTCTTAAGTTTCAAATCAAGAGATACTTATGCTTCTTCCCTGAGTTAACCGTCTGATGCTCGATCTTGTTAGAATCCATCCATATCGAGTTTTCCCTTCTTATTCCTATGCATCAATGCTATGGATTGACCTCTTCGAGAAAAGCAACCAAGACCGAGAAGATTCGTTAGAATATCGTGACAAGAACTTTCCCCCTTACTCCCCTCTTAAATCTCGGGACAAGATTTCTTGTAGTGGAGGAGAATTGTGACGCCCGGTTAATCAAGCTACAGTAACCCTCTGGTAATGATGCCATGTCACCACCATTACTGTTGATAATCTCGTGTTAGTTCAGATCCGAGCCAAATTCAAATTTCAATTGAAGTCAAACATTAAAAGTTTCCAATAGTCAAATCAAAAATGTTCAAATTGTTGCAACTAAATCATAATCAATTATGGTGGAGGAACCACACTTTTATGAAATGATTAAATACTCTAAAGTGAATAAAACCATAGCAAAACAATTATTCAAATGATTTTAAATAATAAACAAATGTTAAACTAGTTTAATTGACCACCAAACTTTTTATGGTAGAGGGATGCTCTGAAACCTTATTTTAGGAGCTATGGTCATGTTTTATAAAAAAAACTAAAATAAAGTATGACTAAACTAGAACAGAAAGGAATAAATAAAAAGAAAAGACAAAAAGGTAAAACAAAAAAAATAAAAGAGAGGGAGAGAACCCCCTGGCCATCTAGGCCTCGGCCCAGGAAGCCGACGGGCCGCCAGGCCAGCCCACCCCGCCCCTGCCTTATCCCCCCACCCCCAGGCAAACCCTAACCCACCCGATCCCCACTCCCCCCCACTCGCCCCACGCCGCTCGCCCCCCCTCGCTCCCTCCACCGATCTGGATCGGGGCGAACCCCCCGATCCCATCGACCCGACGCCGCCGTCGATCCCCGTCGCCCCGCCGCCGTTCACCATCGCCACCGCCGCCCAGCTCCCTCCTCCTCAACCCTCCTTCCCAGCGCCCCCTGCGCTCGGCTGGATCTGGATCGGGGAGGGGCCCGACCCCGTCGCCCCGGATCCCGTCGGCCGGAACGCCGCCTCGCCGCCCTGCCTCCTGCGACTCGTCCGCCTCTCCAAGCATTGCCTAACCCACATCCGCGGTGAGCTTTGTGCCGAGCGACATCCCCGTCCGGTGACGCCGAACTGGTCACCGCGACTTCGTCCGCGCCCCTGCTTCGCTCTGCTGCGCTGCCACGCTGCGGCGGCCCTTCACCCGCGCAAGCCACGAGCCTCCTCCACGGTTCTGAGACTGCGCACTCGCGCGCGCGGCTGCCGCGCCTAATGTGCCGCCCTGACACCCACTCGCTCGTCGGCGCCTCTCCGCGTCAGCTCTAAACGAGCCGGCGCCGCGATCTGTCGCGCGCTGCATGTGCTGCAGCGACCGCGCGCCTGCTGCCATCGCTGGCGGGCCGTAGCGCGCCCGCGCGCTCATCGCGCCCCTCGTTGCGTCGCTTCTCCGCCGAACACGGCCGCGCGTGAGCCCGCCTGCCAGCGGGCCATGCCCTCGGGCTTCGTTCCGCTCGTTCGGGCCCGCCGTAACGCTAGGGCAGGAGCCCCCTAGAACCCTGGCTGGCACAGGCCACCAAAAAAAAAGAATGAAAAACATATAATAATTTAAAAATAATTAATAATTATAATTAAGTATAATGATAATTAGATAACTAATCACATTAACTAATTAACGTTATTAATAAACAACGTAACGAATGAACGGGAACACTGTAGGTTGACTGTCAGCTGATCATTGCTGACGTCATATAAGTAGCAGACACTTTTGGATAAGTGAATTAAATCATAATAAAATCAGAAAATATTTAATTTAGAAATCAATCTTTTAATCGTAATCGATGAAAATATTGTACATGAATGCTCAAACTACGAGATAATTCGGAATACGCAGCCCGTTAACTCCCCACCATCCCTAGCATAAGCGACAATCAATTTCCTCCTTTCACCGTCAAAAAACGCGAACCCGGATACTTTCCGGATGTTTCCCCCTTCACCGGATACCACACTCATAGCGTTAGGGCACCCTAGCCTGTAACTTGTCATGTCATGCATCATTATGCATTTGCTAATTTATTGTTTCTTCCCCCTCTTCTCTCGCTAGACACCGAGACCGACGCCGCTGCTACCCAGTGACTACGGTGTTGACGACCCCTCTCTCTTGCCAGAGCAACCAGGCAAGCCCCTTGATCACCAGATATCGCCTACTCTTCTCTATACTGCTTGCATTAGAGTAGTGTAGCATGTTACTGCTCGTTAATCCTATATGCATAGCCTGTCCTTGCTACTACTGTTGTTACCTTTACCTGCAATCCTAAAGCTTAGTATAGGATGCTAGTTTTCATCAGTGGCCCTACATTCTTGTCCGTCTGCCATGCTATACTATCGGGCCGTGATCACTCGGGAGTTGATCACGGGTATATACTATATACTTTATACATGATACATGTGGTGACTAAGACGGGTCGGCTTGTGAGCACCCGCGAGTGATTCACGGATTGGGGGCTGAAAGGACCTTTGTCCCAACGGCCCTCTTGATCTTTGAGGCGGAGCGACAGGGCAGGTTCCGACCACCTAGGAGAGAGGTGGGCCTGGCCCTGGTCGGCGTTCGCGGATACTTAACACGCTTAACGAGATCTGGGTATTTGATCTGAGTCTGGCCATTTGGTCTATACGCACTAACCAACTACGCGGGAGTATTGGGCACTCGACGTCGTGGTATCAGCCGAAGCCTTCATGACGTCAGCGACTGAGCGGCGCCGCCGGATTGGACTGGCACGCCACTAGGCTAGGTCTGCTTCCGGTCGCCCACGCAACGTGCAGGTGTGCAATGGGCGATGGGCCCAGACCCCTGTGCACTTAGGATTTAGACCGGCATGCTGACCTCTCTGTTGTGCCTAGGTGGGGCTGCGACGTGTTGATCTTCCGAGGCCGGGCATGACCCAGGAAAGTGTGTCCGGCCAAATGGGATCGAGCGTGTTGGGTATGTGGTGCACCCCTGCAGGGAAGTTAATCTATTCGAATAGCCGTGATCTTGTAACAGGACGACTTGGAGTTGTATCTTGACCTTATGAACAGATACTTAATAAAACACACCCTTCAAGTGCCAGATACAACCGGTGGTCGCTCTCTCACAGGGCGACGAGGGGAGGATCATCGGTTAGGATTATGCTATGCGATGCTACTTGGAGGACTTCAGTCTACTCTCTTCTACATGCTGCAAGACGGAGGCTGCCAGAAGCGTAGTCTTCGACAGGATTAGTTATCCCCCTCTTATTCTGGCATTCTGCAGTTCAGTCCACATATGATACCCTTATTCCATTTGATACCCATGCCATATGTAGTGTAGCTCCTTGCTTGCGAGTACTTTGGATGAGTACTCACGGTTGCTTTCTCCCTCTTTTTCCCCTATCCCTTCTACCTGGTTGTCGCAACCAGATGTTGGAGCCCAGGAGCCAGACGCCACCTTCGACGACGACTCCTCCTACACCGGAGGTGCCTACTACTACGTGATGCCCGCTGACGACGACCAGGAGTAGTTAGGAGGATCCCAGGCAGGAGGCCTGCGCCTCTTTCGATCTGTATCCCAGTTTGTGCTAGCCTTCTTAAGGCAAACTTGTTTAACTTATGTCTGTACTCAGATATTGTTGCTTCCGCTGACTCGTCTATGATCGAGCTCTTGTATTCGAGCCCTCGAGGCCCCTGGCTTGTAATATGATGCTTGTATGACTTATTTTATTTGTAGAGTTGTGTTGTGATATCTTCCCGTGAGTCCTTGATCTTGATCGTACACATTTGCGTGCATGATTAGTGTACGGTCAAATCGGGGGCGTCACAAGAAACCACCTTTCCCTGTTAGGATAAAGGATCATGCTAAAGCTTCAACTGTGGTTCGTAAAAGCAATATTAAAATATATACACCTCCTGAGAAAGTTAAAATTGAACCTAATATTGCTATTGTTAAAGATCTTTTGGCTGATAATATTGATGGGCATGTTATTTATTTCTGTGATGAAACTGCTAGAATTGCTAAACCTTGTGCTAAAGATAAACCTAGACCGGTGGTAGGCATGCCTGTTATTTCTATTAAAATAGGAGATCATTGTTATCATGGCTTATGTGATATGGGTGCCAGTGCTAGTGCAATACCTATTGGCCTATATAGAGAAATTATGCATGATATTGCACCTGTTGAGTTAGAAGAGATTGATGTCACAATTAAACTTGCCAATAGAGATACTATTTCACCAATGGGAATTGTTAGAGATGTTGAAGTCTTGTGTGGGAAAACTAAATATCCTACTGATTTTCTTGTTCTTGGTTCCCCACAAGATAGATTTTGTCCCATTATATTTGGTAGACCCTTCTTAAACACTGTTAATGCTAAGATATATTGCAAAAAGGATGTTGTTGCTATCGGTTTAGATGATATGTCTCATGAATTTAATTTCTCTAAATTTAGTAGACAACACCGTGAAGAAGAATTACCTAGTAAGGATGAAATTATTGGTCTTGCTTCTATTGTCGTACCTCCTAGTGATCCTTTAGAACAATATTTGCTAGACCATGAGAATGATATGTTTATGAATGAAAGAAGGGAAATAGATGAAGTATTCTTTAAACAGGAACCTATTCTGAAACACAATTGCCTGTTGAAATCCTAGGTGATCCTCCTCCACCCAAGGGTGATCCCGTGTTTGAGCTTAAACCGTTGCCTGATACTCTTAAATATGCTTATATTGATGAGAAAAAGATATATCCTGTTATTATTAGTGCTAACCTTTCAGAGCAAGAGGAAGAGAGATTATTGAAAACTCTGAAGAAGCACCGTGCTGCTATTGGGTATACTCTTGATGATCTTAAGGGCATTAGTCCCACTCTATGTCAACATAAAATTAATTTGGAAGAAGATGCTAAACCAGTTTGTGATCATCAATGACGGCTGAATCCTAAAATGAAAGAAGTGGAAAGAAAGGAAATACTAAAGCTCCTTGAGGTAGGTATAATCTATCCCGTTGCTGATAGTCAGTGGGTAAGTCATGTCCATTGTGTCCCTAAGAAGGGAGGTATTACTGTCATTCCTAATGATAAAGATGAATTGATTCCTCAAAGAATTATTACAGGTTATAGGATGATAATTGATTTCCATAAATTAAATAAGGCCACTAAAAAGGATCATTACCCCTTACCTTTTATCGATCAAATGATAGAAATATTATCCAACCATACACATTTTTGCTTTCTAGATGGTTATTCTGGTTTCTCTCAAATACCTGTGTTAGCCAAGGATCAATCAAAGATTACTTTTACTTGCCCTTTTGGTACTTTTGCTTATAGATGTATGCCTTTTGGTTTATGTAATGCACCTGCTACCTTTCAAAGATGCATGATGGCTATATTCTCTGACTTTTGTGAAAAGATTTGTGAGGTTTTCATGGATGATTTCTCCATCTATGGATCTTCTTTTGATGATTGCTTGAGCAACCTTGATTGAGTTTTGCAGAGATGTGAAGAAACTAATCTTGTCTTGAATTGGGAAAATTGCCACTTTATGGTTAATGAAGGTATTGTCTTGGGGCATAAAGTTTCTGAAAGAGGTATTGAAGTTGATAAAGCCAAGGTTGATGCTATTGAAAAGATGCCATGTCCCAAGGACATCAAAGGTATAAGACGTTTCCTTGGTCATGCCGGATTTTATGGGAGGTTCATTAAGGACTTCTCAAAAATTTCTCGGCCTCTGACTAATTTATTACAAAAAGATATACCATTTGTCTTTGATGATGATTGTGTAGAAGCATTTGAAATACTTAAGAAAGCATTGATCTCTGCACCTATTGTTCAGCCACCCGATTGGAATTTACCCTTTGAAATTATGTGTGATGCTAGTGATTATGCTGTAGGTGTTGTTCTAGGGCAAAGAGTTGATAAGAAATTAAACGTTATCCAATATGCTAGTAAAACCCTACACAATGCTCAAAGAAATTATGCTACTACTGAAAAAGAATTCTTAGCAGTTGTATTTGCTTGTGATAAGTTCAGACCTTATATTGTTGATTCTAAAGTAACTATTCACACTGATCATGCTGCTATTAAATATCTTATGGAAAAGAAAGATGCTAAACCTAGACTTATTAGATGGGTTCTTTTGCAACAAGAATTTGATTTGCATATTATTGATAGAAAGGGAGCTGAAAACTCCTTCGCAGATAACTTGTCTAGGTTAGAAAATGTGCTTGATGACCCACTACCTATTGATGATAGCTTTCCTGATGAGCAATTAAATGTCATAAATGCTTCTCATACTGCTCCATGGTATGCTAATTATGCTAATTATATTGTTGCTAAATTCATACCACCTAGTTTCACATGCCAGCAAAAGAAAAAGTTCTTCTATGATTTGAGACATTACTTTTGGGATGACCCACATCTTTATAAAAAGGAGTAGATGGTGTTATTAGATGCTGTGTACTTGAGCATGAACAGGATTAGATCCTATGCAAGTGTCACTCTGAAGCTTATGGAGGACACCATGCTGGAGATAGAACTGCACATAAGGTATTTCAATCTGGTTTTTATTGTCCTACTCTCTTCAAAGATACCCATAAGTTTGTCTTATCTTGTGATGAATGTCAAGGAATTGGTAATATTAGTAGACGTCCAGAAATGCCTATGAACTACTCACTTGTTATTGAACCATTTGATGTTTGGGGCTTTGACTATATGGGACCTTTTCCTGCTTCTAATGGTTATACACATATTTTAGTTGCTGTTGATTACGTTACTAAGTGGGTAGAAGCTATTCCAACTAGTAGTGATGATCATAACACTTCTATTAAAATGCTTAAAGAAGTTATTTTTCCAAGATTTGGAGTCCCTAGATATTTAATGACTGATGGTGGTTCACATTTTATTCATGGTGCTTTCGGTAAAATGCTTGCTAAGTATGATGTTAATCATAGAATTGCATCTCCTTATCACCCACAGTCTAGTGGTCAAGTAGAATTGAGTAATAGAGAACTCAAATTAATTTTGCAAAAGACTGTTAATAGATCTAGAAAAAATTGGTCCAATAAACTTGATGATGCATTATGGGCCTATAGAATTGCATATAAAAATCCTATGGGTATGTCTCCGTATAAAATGGTTTATGGAAAAGCATGTCACTTACCTCTCGAACTAGAACACAAGGCATATTGGGCTATTAAAGAGCTCAATTATGATTTTAAATTTGCCGGTGAGAAGAGGTTATTTGATATTAGCTCACTCGATGAATGGAGAACCCAAGCCTATGAGAATGCCAAATTATTTAAAGAAAAAGTTAAAAGATGGCATGATAAAAGGATACAAAAGCGTGAGTTTAATGTAGGTGATTATGTATTGCTATACAACTCTCGTTTAAGATTTTTTGCAAGAAAACTTCTCTCTAAATGGGAAGGTCCTTACGTTATAGAGGAGGTCTATCGCTCCGATGCCATAAAAATCAACAATTTCGAAGGCATAAATCCGAAGGTGGTGAACGGTCAAAGAATTAAACATTATATCTCAGGTAATCCTATAAATGTTGAAACCAATGTTATTGAAACTGTAACCCCAGAGGAATACATAAGGGACACTTTCCAGAATGTTTCAGACTCCGGAAAGGAATAGGTAAGTGGTACGGTAAGTAAACCGACTCCAAAACAGTTTTTAAGGCAATATTTCTCTGTTTTGGAATATTTAGAAAAATAGAAAAATAAGAATGTTGGGGAACGTAGCAGAAATTCAAAATTTTCCTACGTGTCACCAAGATCTATCTATGGAGAAACCAGCAACGAGGGGAAGGAGAGTGCATCTACATACCCTTGTAGATCGCTAAGCGGAAGCGTTCAAGAGAACGGGGTTGAAGGAGCCGTACTCTTCGTGATCCAAATCACCGGAGATCCTAGTGCCAAACGGACGGCACCTCCGCGTTCAACACACGTACAGCCCGGTGTTGTCTCCCATGCCTTGATCTAGCAAGGAGAGAGGGAGAGGTTAAGGAAGACTCCATCCAGCAGCAGCACAATGGCGTGGTGGTGGTGGAGGAGCGTGGTACTCCAGCAGGGCTTCGCCAAGCACCGCAAGAGACGAGGAGGGAGAGGGGTAGGGCTGCGCCAAGAAGGAGATTGAATCGTGTCTCTGGCAGCCCAAAACCTCAAGTATATATAGGGGGAGGGAAGGGGCTGCGCCCCCACCTAGGTTTCCACCCCTAGGGGTGGCGGCCAGCCCTAGATCCCATCTAGGGGGGCGGCCAAGGGGGGAGAGAGGGGAGGCGCACCTGGGGTGGGCCTTAGGGCCCATCTGCCCTAGGGTTTGCCCCCCTTCCCTCTCCCTTGCGCCTTGGGCCTTGGTGGGGGGGCGCACCAGCCCACCTGGGGCTGGTCCCCTCCCACACTTGGCCCATGCAGCCCTCCGGGGCTGGTGGCCCCACTTGGTCGACCCCCGGGACCCTCCCGGTGGTCCCGGTACGTTACCGGTAAACCCCGAAACTTTTTCGGCGACCAAAACAGGACTTCCCATATATAAATCTTTACCTCAGGACCATTCCGGAACTCCTTGTGACGTCCGGGATCTCATCCGGGACTCCGAACAACATTCGGTAACCACGTATATCTATTCCCTATAACCCTAGCGTCATCAAACCTTAAGTGTGTAGACCCTACGGGTTCGGGAACCATGCAGACATGACCGAGACGTTCTCCGGTCAATAACCAACAGCGGGATCTGTATACCCATGTTGGTTCCTACATGTTCCACGATGATCTCATCGGATGAACCACGATGTCGAGGATTTGATCAATCCCGTATACAATTCCCTTTGTCTAGCGGTACGATACTTGCCCGAGATTCGATCGTCGGTATCCCGATACCTTGTTCAATCTCATTACTGGCAAGTCTCTTTACTTGTTCCATAACACATCATCCCGTGATCAACTCCTTGGTCACATTGTGCACATTATGATGATGTCCTACCGAGTGGGCCCAGAGATACCTCTCCGTTTACACGGAGTGACAAATCCCAGTCTCGATTCGTGCCAACCCAACAGACACATTCGGAGATACCCGTAGTGCACCTTTATAGCCACCCAGTTACGTTGTGATGTTTGGCACACCCAAAGTATTCCTACGGTATCCGGGAGTTGCACAATCTCATGGTCTAAGGAAATGATACTTGACATTAGAAAAGCTTTAGCATGCGAACTACACGATCTTGTGCTATGCTTAGGATTGGGTCTTGTCCATCACATCATTCTCCTAATGATGTGATCCCGTCATCAACGACATCCAATGTCCATGGTCAGGAAACCGTAACCATCTATTGATCAACGAGCTAGTCAACTAGAGGCTTACTAGGGACATGGTGTTGTCTATGTATCCACACATGTATCTGAATTTCCTATCAATACAATTCTAGCATGGATAATAAACAATTATCATGAACAAGGAAATATAATAATAACCAATTTATTATTGCCTCTAGGGCATATTTCCAACAGTCTCCCACTTGCACTAGAGTCAATAATCCAGTTCACATCGATATGTGATTAACACTCAAGGTCACATCCCCATGTGACTAACACCCAAGAGTTCTGGGTTTGATCATGTTATGCTTGTGAGAGAGGTTTCATTCAACGGGTCTGCAGCATTCAGATCTGTATGTACTTCGCAAATTTCTATGTCATCTTGTAAATGCTGCTTCCACGCTCCACTTGGAGCTATTCCAAATGGTTGCTCCACTATACGTATCTGGTTTTCTACTCAGAGTCATTCGGATAGGTGTTAAAGCTTGCATCGATGTAACCCTTTACGCCGAATTCTTTATCACCTCCATAATCAAGAAACATGTCCTTATTACTCCAAGGACAATTTTGACCGCTATCTAGTGATCCACTCCTGGATCACCTTTGTACCCTCTTGCCAGACATGTGGCAAGGCACACATCAGGTGCGGTACTCAGCATGGCATACCGTATAGAGCCTATGACAAAAGCATAGGGGACGACATTTGTCCTTTCTCTTTCTTCAGCCGTGGTCGAGCTTTAAGTCTTAACTTCATACCTTACAACTCAGGCAAGAACTCCTTCTTTGACTAATCCATCTTGAACACCTCCAAGATCATGTCAAGGTATGTGCTCATTTGAAAGTACCATTTAGCGTTTTTGATCTATCCTCATAGATCTTGATGCTCAATGTTCAAGTAGCTTAATCCAGGTTTTCCATTGAAAAACACTTTCCAAATAACCCTATATGCTTTCTAGAAATTCTACGTCATTTCTGATCAACAATATGTCAACAACATATATTCATCAGAAATTCTATAGTGCTCCCACTCACTTCTTTAGAAATACAAGTTTCTCATAAACTTTGTATACACCCAAAATCTTTGATCATCTCATCAAAGCATACATTCCAACTCCGAGATGCTTACTCCAGTCCTTAGAAGGATTGTTGGAGCTTTGCATACTTATTAGCATCTTTCAGGATTGACAAAACCTTCCGGTTGTATCACATACAACCTTTCGTCAAGAAAATCGTCAAGGAGACAATGTTCTGACATCCTATCTGCAAGATTTCATAAAATAATGCACTAATCGCTAATATAATTCTAACAGACTCTTAGCATCGCTACGAGTGAGAAAGTCTCATCATAGTCAACTCCTTGAACTTGTTGGAAAAAATCTTAACGACAAGTCGATCTTTCTTAATGGTGATACTTACCATCATTATCTGTCTTCCTTTTAAAATCCATCTGTACTCAACAGCCTTATGACCATCGAGCCGTTTTGCCAAAGTCTACACTTTGTTTTCATACATGGATCCTCTCTCGGATTTTATGGCCTCGAGCCATTTATCAGAATCCGGGCCCACCATCGCTTCTCCATAGCTCGTAGGTTCATTGTTGTCTAGCAACATGACTTCCAAGACAGAATTACGTACCACTCTGAAGTAGTACGCATCCTTGTCATCCCACGAGGTTTGTTAGTGACTTGATCTGAAGTTTCATGATCGCTATCATAAGCTTCCACTTCAATTGGTGTAGGTGCCACATGAACAACTTCCTGTGCCCTGCCACACACTAGTTGAAGAGACGGTTCAATAACCTCATCAAGGCTCCACCATCCTCCCACTCAATTCTTTCGAGAGAAACTTTTCCTCGAGAAAGGACTCGATTCTAGAAACAATCCCTTATTGCTTTCGGATCTGAGACAGGAGGTATACCCAACTGTTTTGGGTGTCCTATGAAGATGCGTTTATCCGCTTTGGGTTTGAGCTTATCAGCCTGAAACTTTTTCACATAAGCGTCGCAGCCCCAAACTTTTAAGAAATGACAGCTTAGGTTTCTCTAAACCATAGTTCATACGGTGTCACCTCATCGGAATTATGTGGTGCCCTATTTAAAGTGAATGTGGTTGTCTCTAATGCCTAACCCATAAACTATCGTGGTAATTCGATAAGAGACATCATGGTATGCATTATATCCAATAGGGTGCAGTTATGATGTTCGGACACATCATCACACTATGGTGTTCCAGGCTGTATTAGTTGTGAAACAATTTCCACAATGTCTTAATTCTGTGCCAAACTCGTAATTCAGATATTCATCTCTATGATCATATCATAGATATTTTATCCTCTTGTCACGACGATCTTTCAACTTCACCCTGAAATTACTTGAACCTTTCAATAATTCAGACTCGTGATTCATCAAGTAAATATACTCAACATCTACTCAAATCATCTGTGAAGTAAGAACATAACGATATCCACTACACGCCTCAGCACTCATTGGACTGCACACATCAAAATGTATTACTTCCAACAAGTTGCTTTCTAGTTCCATTTTACTGAAAACGAGGCTTTCAGTCATCTTGCCCATGTGGTATGATTTGCATGTCTCAGGTGATTCAAAATCAAGTGAGTCCAAACGGTCCATTTGCATGGAGTTTCTTCATGCATATACACCAATAGACATGGTTCGCATGTCTCAAACTTTTCAAAAACGAGTGAGCCCAAAGATCCATCAACATGGAGCTTCTTCATGCGTTTTATACCGATATGACTTACGTGGCAATGCCACAAGTAGGTGGTACTATCATTACTATCTTATATATTTTGGCATGAACATGTGTATCACTACGATCGAGATTCAATGAACCATTCATTTTAGGTGCAAGACCATTGAAGGTATTATTCAAATAAACAGAGTAACCATTATTCTCCTTAAATGAATAACTGTATTGCGATAGTGTAACATCCCAAATTTTCAATTTGGAATGTTATACATTAGGTCATCATGCATATAATATTTTATTTTGCTTTTGGTTTTGATCCTAGAAAATCCTAAGCAACTCAAGGACCCACGGAGAGAGTTGGGGATTTCGTTATTTACATATTTGAGTTTTCTCAAATTATGTAAACACGATCATTTGATTTTATTTATTTTATCATCAATTGTTTCTATTACAAAAATATGAGAGCGGGAATAAAATGACTTTCCCAAAAATAGAAATATTGAGGATTTAATAAAAAAATCAAATAAGATTTATTTTGGAGTTCTTCGGTATTTTATTTGAATTTAGGAAAATGCGCGTTTTTCAAAGTTGTAGTTTGGGCCAGATAAATGTTCACTTTATCGGGCTTGATTTTAGAAACCCGGGAAAATTTATTTCGTGAATTTTGGAATCCGTTTAGTATTTCTTTTTATTTTTTTTCTTCCGAGCGGAATTATTTAAAAAAACGCGGAACTGACTTTGGGCCGTACTTGGCCAGGACACCGCCTGGCCGGGGCCTTTATAATGCGCGCCCGAGGCCCGAGCCGAGCCAGCCCACCCCGCCGCCCTAACCCTAGCCGCCGCCAGCCGCCGGAGTTGCACGCCGCCCGAGGTTCGCCGCCGCCTCGTTTTCCGTGCTGTTTTAAAAAAAAAATTGTTCGTCGTTTTTCTTTTTCATCGGATTTTTCCGCGGTTATTTTCTGATCTGATTTTCGTTTTAGTATAACTTTTCGCTCGTTTGTCGGAACCAGGCGATTCAAGCGCCTGGAGTTTCGTCTCGAAACCCTCTTTCCAAATAATCAACTTAAACATGTTTTTGCTACTGAAAAATTTGCCCTAGATCCAGATTACTAGAACGAAGTTGTTTTCTTTCGCCGTTTGATTTCTTTTGCTTCGTTCGATTTGATTCTTTTTGCAAACCAGGGTTCTTAAGTTGAACTTTCTGGTTAGATCTTCTATTTGAGTTGTACCTGTGCATTAGATGAGTATTTATTGTATGCTTGTTGTTTGTCTGCGATAGAATACCCGGAGTGCGCCGCCTGTTACTTCGAATCTCTAGGTTTCGCGGATCATCAGCAAGGCAAGTAACACTTTGATCATACCTTTTTCTACAACCCAGTTTTATTGCATTAGATCAATCCTCACACATTGCATGATTAGGATCTAATTAAATTGTGGGATGGGAAGTAGATGAGGTAGTACCTATTACCTGTTTATTATCAAACCTTTGGGAGTTACTTCTGCGTTTGCTTATTATGCCATGCTATGCTAGTAGACGTGGATTGGGTGAGTGATATCCATGACAGATGTGAGATTGATAATTAATGGTTTATCTAAGGTGGCAACCTAACACACATCTGGGTGGATTGAGGCACCTGGGGTTTCCAGGACTTGCCTGTTTTTCTTTTGGACCGCCACCCAGGCTCAAAGGGATCATGAGACTATTCATACTAGAAACTTCCGTGTGCAGCCACAAGCCATTATGGGCTCTGGCATAGTTGACTAAGTTGTGCGAACTCTTACAGTGGTAGACTAGCAGATGTAGGGGATGTAGGTGGTACGGTCTACCCGATTGTAAGGTGCTAGCGCTTCTGAAAGACTATGTCTCGGTCATCCGTTTCTCAAACACCCTGTAGTGCGAGAAACCAAACGGAGGCGATCGAGTCTTGTGGGGAAAAGTGCGCAAACCTCTGCAGAGTGTAACAAACTAATCATGGTTAGCCGTGTCCCCGGTTATGGACATCTTGAGTATCTAGTACCTGGATTATCATGTGAATCTCAACATGTTACTCTAAAATTAATTTTGTTGGGTTTTAATGATGTTACTTAATTGGGATTGAGAATGCTGTCAACCATTCTCAATGTTTAACAACCACCATGATAGTAATTAATTTATTCCTTTGAAGTAGGGAAAAATTGGCTTTACGCAAAAACTGTAACCATAGAGCTTTCCACCAGCCAAATATGCATATAGTATAGCTGTTGCATTCCATTACTCTCTATGTGTTACCTTGCCAGCATATTCCATGTGCTGACCCGTTTTCGGGCTGCAACGTTAATGTTGCAGACTTTTCAGACGACGATTAAGGAGTTTTTAGGTCGTGGTTCTATACTCAGTGATGCCGTTGGAGTTGATGGACTCACTTATCTTCCAAGCCTTCCGCTGTTATCGTTATTAGATGGCCTTAAGCCATATTTATTGTAATAAGTTCTCTTTTGAGACACTCGATGTAATAAGTGTGTGATTGCTACTCTGCTATAAATCCTCCGAGTACTGTGTGGTGTCAGCATTACTGATCCAGGGATGACACCGGAGCACAGAGATCAGACTGTTTGAGGTCTGGTCGTTACAGATAGACATAATCCAATCATGTCTATGCTCAACGCAAACACCAATCTCGATGGTAGAGGGAGCGTGCGATGCTTGATGACATCAAGCTTGGAAAAACTTCCAACACATATCGCCAGCTCACCTTTAGCTAGTCTCCGTTTATTCTGTAGCCTTTTGTTTCGAGTTACTAACACTTAGCAACCGAACCAGTATCTAATACCCTGGTGCTACTAGGAGTACTAGTAAAGTACACATTATAATGCATATCCAATATACTTCTGTTGACCTTGCCTGCCTTCTCATCTACCAAGTATCTAGGGTGGTTCTGCTTCAGTGACTGTTCCCCTTATTACAGAAGCACTTAGTCTCGGGCTTGGGTTCACCTTTGAGTTTCTTCATTAGAACAGCAGCTGATTTGCCGTTTCATGAAGTATCCCTTCTTGCCCTTGCCCTTCTTGAAACTAGTGGTTTCACCAACCATCAACAATTGATGCTCCTTCTTGATTTCTTTTGTGGTGTCAAACATCGCGAATATCTCAAGGATCATCATATATGTCCATGATATATTATAGTTCATCACGAAGCTCTAGCAGCTTGGTGGTAATGACTTCGGAGAACCATCACTATTTCATCTAGAAGATCAACTCCCACTCGATTCAAGCGATTGTTGTACTCAGACAATATGAGCACAAGTTCAACAATTGAGCTTTTCTCCCTTAGTTTGCAGGCTAATAAAATCGTCGGAGGTCTTATACCTCTTGACGTGGGCACGAGCCTGAAATCCCAATTTCAGCCCTCGAAACATCTCATATGTTTCGCGACGTTTCAAAACGTCTTTTGTGCCTCAACTCTAAGCCGTTTAACTGAACTATCACGTAGTTATCAAAATGTGTGTGTCAGATGTTCGCAACATCCACAGACAACGTTCGAGGTTCAGCACACTGAGCGGTGCATTAAGGACATAAGCCTTCTATGAATCAATGAGGACAAACCTCAGTTTACGGACCTAGTCCGCATAATTGCTACTATCAAGTTTCAACTAAATTTTCTCTAGGAACATATCTAAACAGTAGAACTGAAGCGCGAGCTACGACATAATTTGCGAAGACTTTTTGACTATGTTCAGGATAATTAAGTTCATATTGTGAACTCCCACTCAGATAGACATCCCTCTAGTCATCTAAGTGATTACATGATCCAAGTCAACTAGGCCGTGTCCGATCATCACGTGAGACGGACTAGTCATCATCGGTGAACATCTTCATGTTGATCGTATCTACCATACGACTCATGCTCGACCTTTCGGTCTCTTGTGTTCCGAGGCCATGTCTGTACATGCTAGGCTCGTCAAGTCAACCTAAGTGTTTCGCGTGTGTAAATCTGTCTTACACTCGTTGTATGTGAACGTTAGAATCTATCACACCCGATCATCACGTGGTGCTTCGAAACAACGAACTGTCGCAACGGTGCACAGTTAGGGGGAACACTTTCTTGAAATTATTATGAGGGATCATCTTATTTACTACCGTCGTTCTAAGTAAACAAGATGCATAAACATGATAAACATCACATGCAATCAAATAGTGACATGATATGGCCATCATCACTTTGCTCCTCTTGATCTCCATCTTCGGGGCTCCATGATCATCATCGTCACCGGCATGACACCATGATCTCCATCATCATGATCTCTATCATCGTGTCTTCATGAAGTTGTCTCGTCAACTATTACTTCTACTACTACAGCTAACGGTTAGCAATAAAGTAAAGTAATTACATGTCGTTTATATTTGACACGCAGGTCATAAATAAATTAAGACAACTCCTATGGCTCCTGCCGGTTGTCATACTCATCGACATGCAAGTCGTGATTCCTATTACAAGAACATGATCAATATCATACATCACATATATCATTCATCACATCCTTTTGGCCATATCACATCACATAGCATACCCTGCAAAAACAAGTTAGACGTCCTCTAATTGTTGTTTGCATGTTTTACGTGGCTGCTATGGGTTTCTAGCAAGAACGTTTCTTACCTACGCAAAAACCACAACGTGATATGCCAATTGCTATTTACCCTTCATAAGGACCCTTTTCATCGAATCCAATCTGACTAAAGTGGGAGAGACAGACACCCGCTAGCCACCTTATGCAACTAGTGCATGTCAGTCGGTGGAACCAGTCTCACGTAAGAGTACGTGTAAGGTCGGTCCGGGCCGCTTCATCCAACAATGCCGCCGAATCAAGATTGGACTAGTAACAGTAAGCATATTGAACAAAATCAACGCCCACAACTACTTTGTGTTCTACTCGTGCAAAGAATCTACGCAATAGACCTAGCTCATGATGCCACTGTTGGGGAACGTAGCAGAAATTCAAAATTTTCCTACGTGTCACCAAGATCTATCTATGGAGAAACCAGCAACGAGGGGAAGGAGAGTGCATCTACATACCCTTGTAGATCGCTAAGCGGAAGCGTTCAACAGAACGGGGTTGAAGGAGTCGTACTCGTCGTGATCCAAATCACCGGAGATCCTAGTGCCAAACGGACGGCACCTCCGCGTTCAACACACGTACAGCCCGGTGTCGTCTCCCATGCCTTGATCTAGCAAGGAGAGAGGGAGAGGTTAAGGAAGACTCCATCCAGCAGCAGCACAACGGCGTGGTGGTGGTGGAGGAGCGTGGTACTCCAGCAGGGCTTCGCCAAGCACCGCAAGAGACGAGGAGGGAGAGGGGTAGGGCTGCGCCAAGAAGGAGATTGAATCGTGTCTCTGGCAGCCCAAAACCTCAAGTATATATAGGGGGAGGGAAGGGGCTGCGCCCCCACCTAGGTTTCCACCCCTAGGGGTGGCGGCCAGCCCTAGATCCCATCTAGGGGGGCGGCCAAGGGGGGAGAGAGGGGAGGCGCACCTGGGGTGGGCCTTAGGGCCCATCTGCCCTAGGGTTTGCCCCCCTTCCCTCTCCCTTGCGCCTTGGGCCTTGGTGGGGGGGCGCACCAGCCCACCTGGGGCTGGTCCCCTCCCACACTTGGCCCATGCAGCCCTCCGGGGCTGGTGGCCCCACTTGGTCGACCCCCGGGACCCTCCCGGTGGTCCCGGTACGTTACCGGTAAACCCCGAAACTTTTTCGGCGACCAAAACAGGACTTCCCATATATAAATCTTTACCTCAGGACCATTCCGGAACTCCTTGTGACGTCCGGGATCTCATCCGGGACTCCGAACAACATTCGGTAACCACGTATATCTATTCCCTATAACCCTAGCGTCATCAAACCTTAAGTGTGTAGACCCTACGGGTTCGGGAACCATGCAGACATGACCGAGACGTTCTCCGGTCAATAACCAACAGCGGGATCTGTATACCCATGTTGGTTCCTACATGTTCCACGATGATCTCATCGGATGAACCACGATGTCGAGGATTTGATCAATCCCGTATACAATTCCCTTTGTCTAGCGGTACGATACTTGCCCGAGATTCGATCGTCGGTATCCCGATACCTTGTTCAATCTCATTACTGGCAAGTCTCTTTACTTGTTCCATAACACATCATCCCGTGATCAACTCCTTGGTCACATTGTGCACATTATGATGATGTCCTACCGAGTGGGCCCAGAGATACCTCTCCGTTTACACGGAGTGACAAATCCCAGTCTCGATTCGTGCCAACCCAACAGACACATTCGGAGATACCCGTAGTGCACCTTTATAGCCACCCAGTTACGTTGTGATGTTTGGCACACCCAAAGTATTCCTACGGTATCCGGGAGTTGCACAATCTCATGGTCTAAGGAAATGATACTTGACATTAGAAAAGCTTTAGCATGCGAACTACACGATCTTGTGCTATGCTTAGGATTGGGTCTTGTCCATCACATCATTCTCCTAATGATGTGATCCCGTCATCAACGACATCCAATGTCCATGGTCAGGAAACCGTAACCATCTATTGATCAACGAGCTAGTCAACTAGAGGCTTACTAGGGACATGGTGTTGTCTATGTATCCACACATGTATCTGAATTTCCTATCAATACAATTCTAGCATGGATAATAAACAATTATCATGAACAAGGAAATATAATAATAACCAATTTATTATTGCCTCTAGGGCATATTTCCAACAAAGAAGCAGTCCGGGAAGGACACGAGGCCTCCACGAGGGTGGAGGGCGTGCCCCCTACCTCGTGGGCACCTCGTGTGCTCTCCGGACTCCATTTTCATACACGTTACGTATTTTGGTCGGTAAAAAATCATTATATAATCTCTCGGAGGTTTTGACTCCCGTATCATGCAAATATCTCCTTTCTTTGTTTCAAGTTGTCCTACTGCAGATTTGAGCAACATGTCGTCCCAGGATTCGGAAGGAGAGAGCTATGTGGCTAATTACCTTGCAGATCCTAAAGAATATGGGGATGTGGAGCATTGCGGTTGGACTACGGAAGAAGAAGAGGACTACGAACCTAAGGGAAAGGAGGAGACGAGCTCAGATGAAGATGAAATCCCACTACCTCAACCTGGGGACATGCATGTGGAGTTCAAAAAGTCAAGCCTCGGTGATAGAGTAATGAAACCTAAGATCGAGTTTATCCCTTTTCACCTCTTGCAGGAAAACAAACAGGAACTATGCAAAAAGATACTGAGCCTGGATCAGGAGATCGAGGACCTAAGGGACCAAAATTCTGTCCTCGAGCGTAAATTAAGGAAGAAACCTACACCATCAACAAAACCATCACCTTCTACACCAACAAAGAAGAATTGAGTATCTGGTATGGGCACTCCCTTTGGCAACTGCCAAGCTTGGGGGAGTGCCCTGGTATCGTATCACCGTCACTTTTATCTTTACCGTTTTTCTTAGTTCGATCCTTTTGGTAATATCTTGATCTAGTAGCATAAAGTTCTTAGTATGATCTAGTTGTGAGTTTTGCTTTACGATCCTTCTATGTAATCGAGTCCATGTGCTATATAATAAAGATTAGTTTTGAGTCAAGGGCTTGATTATTTTGCCATGATCCTAAGTGAATAAAAGAAAAGAGAAATAAATAAATAAAAAGAACAAAGAGATCATAAGGATCTCATGGAGAGTAATGAGCTCACATAGAAAAAGTATGATGAATAAAAGTTGTTGAGAGTTGACAAGCATAGTTTTGGTCATCGATGAAATTAATAGGAAGTAATAAAGAAAGAGAGGTCTTCACATATAAATATACTATCTTGGACATCTTTTATGATTGTGAGAACTCATTAAAATATGACATGCTAAAGAGTTGACGTTGGACAAGGAAGACAACGTAATGGGTTATGTTTTCTTACATCTGAGATAAATTATATTGTCTTGGATCATCCAACAAGATTGAGCTTGCCTTTCCCTCTCATGCTAGCCAAATTCATCGCACCAAGTAGAGATACTACTTGTGCTTCCAAATACCCTTTAAACCAGTTTTGCCATGAGAGTCCACCATACCTACCTATGGACTGAGTAAGATCCTCCAAGTAAGTTGTCATCGGTGCAAGTAATAAAAATTGCTCTCTAAATATGTATGACTTATCAGTGTGGGAGAAAATAAGCTTTATACGATCGTGTGATATGGAAGAAATAAAAGCGATAGACTGCATAATAAAGGTCCATATCACAAGTGGCAATATAAAGTGACGTTCTTTTGCATTAAGATTTTGTGCATCCAACCATAAAGGCGCATGACAACCTCTGCTTCCCTCTGCGAAGGGCCTATCTTTTACTTTTATCTCCTACCTTGCATAAGAGTCATGGTGATCTTCACCTTTCCTTTTTACATTTTATCCTTTGGCAAGCACAGTATGCTGGAAAGATCCTGGTATATATGGCTAATTGGATCTGAGTTTTCATGAACTATTATTGTTGACATTACCCTTGAGGTAAAACGTTGGGAGGCAAAACTATAAGCCCCTATCTTTCTCTGTGTCCGATTAAAACTCCATACCCATAAGTATTGCGTGAGTGTCAGCAATTGTGAAAGACTATATGATAGTTGAGTATGTGGACTTGCTGAAAAGCTCTTATATATTGACTCTTTCCTATGTTATGATAAATTGCAATTGCTCCAATGACTGAGGTTATAGTTTGTTAGTTTTCAGTGAAGTTTATGATCCATACTTGAAATTGTGATTGAATTAGTACTCTAGCATAAGAAATCATATGAAAAGAATTATATAAGTTGTTGTTCTATGAATGATCATGATGCCCTCATGTCCGTATTTTATTTTTATCGACACCTCTATCTCTAAACACGTGGACATATTTTTCGATTTCGGCTTTCGCTTGAGGACAAGCGAGGTCTAAGCTTGGGGGAGTTGATACGTCCATTTTGCATCATGCTTTTATATCAATATTTATTGCATTATGGGCTATTATTATACATTATGTCACAATACTTATGCCTATTCTATCTTATTTTATAAGGTTTACATAAAGAGGGAGAATGCCGGCAGCTGGGATTCTGGGCTGGAAAAGGAGCAAATATTAGAGACCTATTCTGCACAGCTCCAAAAGTCCTGAAACTTCACGGAAGACGTTTTCAGAATATATAAAAAATACGGAGTGCAAGAAGTTCACCAGGGGGGCCACACCCTGCCCATGAGGGTGGGGGGCACGCGCTACCCCCTGGGCGCGCCCCCTACCTTGTGGGCCCCCCTGGTGGCCCTCCGATGACCATCTTATGGTATATAAGGTCTTTCGATGAGGAAAAAATCATAAGCCATCTTCTCGGACAAAACTCCGCCGCAACGAGGCGGAACCTTGGCGGAACCAATCTAGGGCTCTGGCGGAGCTGTTCTGCCAGGGGCACTTCCCTCCGGGAGAGGGAAATCATCGCCATCGTCATCACCAACGCTCCTCTCATCGGGAGAGGGCAATCTCCATCAACATCTTCACCAGCACCATCTCCTCTCAAAACCCTAGTTCATCTCTTGTATCCAATTCTTGTCTCCAAGTCCGGGATTGGTACCTGTGGGTTGCTAGTAGTGTTAATTACTCCTTGTAGTTGATGCTAGTTGGTCTATTTGGTGGAAGATCATATGTTCAGATCCTATATGCATATTAATACCCCTCTGATTATGAACATGAATATGCTTTGTGAGTAGTTACGTTTGTTCCTGAGGACATGGGAGAAGTATTGCTATTAGTAGTCATGTGAATTTGGTATTCATTCGATATTTTGATGAGATGTATGTTGTCTCTCCTCTAGTGGTGTTATGTGAACGTCGACTACATAACACTTCACCATTATTTGGGCCTAGAGGAAGGCATTGGGAAGTAATAAGTAGATGATGGGTTGCTAGAGTGACAGAAGCTTAAACCCTAGTTTATGCGTTCCTTTCTAAGGGGCTGATTTGGATCCATATGTTTCATGCTATGGTTAGGTTTACCTTAATACTTTTGTTGTAGTTGCGGATGCTTGCAATAGAGGTTAATCATAAGTGGGATGCTTGTCCAAGTAAGGGCAGCACCCAAGCACTGGTCCACCGACATACCAAATTATCAAAGTACCGAACGTGAATCATATGAACGTGATGAAAACTAGCTTGACGATATTCCCATGTGTCCTCGGGAGCGCTTTTCTCTATATAAGAGTTTGTCCAGGCTTGTCCTTTGCTACAAAAAGGATTGGGCCACCTTGCTGCACTTTATTTACTTTTGTTACTTGTTGCTCGTTACAATTTATCCTATCACAAAACTATCTGTTACCACTTATTTCAGTACTTGCAGAGAATACCTTGCTGGAAACCGCTTATCATTTCCTTCTGCTCCTCGTTGGGTTCGACACTCTTACTTATCGAAAGGACTACGATAGATCCCCTATACTTGTGGGTCATCGTATGTGCGTAATGCTAAACTTGAGGGCTTCGTGTCAGATAAGTGCCCCCAATATTATCACCTAACCGATTCCTTTGTGAGAAGTTTAAATTTACATCATCATGCAATTCTCACAATGTCCTATTTGATCTTTATGATAAATCTTATACCATGGACTTAGAAGATTTTAATACTGCTTGTAAACTCTCGCAGTGGGGTAGTGCTAGTGAACCTCGCAAATCTGAATTTAAAGAATTTCTTGGTAGTATCACTGTGGGGGAATCTAGAGAAATAACACAAGCTACCATAGGGAGCATTCATTTTCCTGCCATACATTATTTTGCTCTCTTCGTGGGTAGATGCATTAAGTTTAAGGATGAGGTATGATAACCCGCAAGTATAGGGGATCGCAACAGTTTTCGAGGGTAAAGTATTCAACCCAAATTTATTGATTCAACACAAGGGGAGCCAAAGAATACTCTCAAGTATTAGCAGCTGAGTTGTCAATTCAACCACACCTGGAAACTTAATATCTGCAGCAAAGTGTTTAGTAGAAAAGTAATATGATAGTAGAGGTAACGGTAATAAAAGGTAACAGTAGTAAAAGCAATGTTTTTGGTATTTTGTAGTGATGATAGCAATAGCAACGGGAAAGTAAATAAGCGAAGAACAATATATGGAAAACTCGTAGGCAATGGATCGGTGATAGAGAATTATGCCGGATGCAGTTCATCATGTAACAGTCATAACCTAGGGTGACACAGAACTAGCTCCAGTTCATTGATATAATGTAGGCATGTATTCCGAATATAGTCATACGTGCTTATGGAAAAGAACTTGCATGACATCTTTTGTCCTACCCTCCCGTGGCAGCAGGGTCCTTACGGAAACTAAGGGATATTAAGGCCACCTTTTAATAGAGAACCGGAACAAAGCATTAACACATAGTGAATACATGAACTCCTCAAACTACGGTCATCACCGGTAAGTATCCCGATTATTGTCACTTCGGGGTTAACGGATCATAACACATCATAGGTGACTATAGACTTGCAAGATAGGATCAAGAACACTCATATATTGATGAAAACATAATAGGTTCAGATCTGAAATCATGGCACTCGGGCCCTAGTGACAAGCATTAAGCATAGCAAAGTCATAGCAACATCAATCTCAGAACATAGTGGACACTAGGGATCAAACCCTAACAAAACTAACTCGATTACATGATAGATCCCATCCAACCCATCACCATCCAGCAACCCTAGGATGGAATTACTCACGCACGGCGGTGAGCATCATGAAATTGGTGATGGAGGATGGTTGATGATGACGATGGCGACGGATTCCCCTCTCTGGTTTTTCTCTCCCTGAAACTCAATATATGGAGGTGGAGTTGGAGTCGAAGAGTCAACATGGGGCCCACGAGGTAGGGGGGCGCACCCTAGGGGGGCAGGCGCGCCCCCCACCCTCTTGGAGAGGTGGTGGGCCCCCCTGGCCTTCATCTTTTGCAGGTATTTTTCTTATTTTCTGAAAAGTGTCTCCGTGAATTTTCAGGTCATTCCGAGAACGGTTGCTCCTGCACATAAATAACACCATGGTAATTCTGCTGAAAACAGCGTCAGTCCGGGTTAGTTCCATTCAAATCATGCAAGTTAGAGTCCAAAACAAGGGCAAAAGTGTTTGGAAAAGTAGATACGTTGGAGATGTATCAAGGCATGTCACATGTGTGTTCCCGATCTTAGTGTTCTCAAGAGTGATGTACTAGGAGATAAACAATACAACTTGGTGGCTATTGTTGCAAGTAGGTTGCATCTTAATAGTTTAACTGGAGATTTGTTTGGTGGAATTTATGCAACTCGTCTAGCTAACTTTCTTGATATACCCATACACGAGGATGATATTGAGTTGCCTCCTGCTTATCTAGATTATAATGCTATGGTTCGTCCTCAGTTTGCTGAGAGGAACGATCAGTTCTCTAGTACCGACTAATATTTGACAGACGGTGCACCGTCCATGTTGCTCTCCCTGCTCGTGCTTTCTTTGACTTTCAGACAAAAGGGAGATATGTTATAACTAGGTAGGAGGCGAACGAGTACGAGAGGAGGACAGAGGCAGCTCGCCTCCAAGCTGTAGCTCGTGAGGCAATAGCTGCTGCATCCCAGTACGACCCCAGTTACAACTTTGGATTTCCACCAGGCCAGCCGTGGCCATAGACCAACTTAGGCCAAAAGATTAAGCTTGAGGGAGTACATATTTCTCACTGACATTACATTCATGTTCACACACTCGTGCCAGTTGTCGGTGCTCATACTTTTTCATTGTACTATCCATACTAGTTTAATTTCTTTTTAAGCTTTCTATGTTTGAAAAACCTTAAGAAAAACCAAAAAAATTAGTTGAAGCTTTTAGCTAGTTTACTTTCCATGCCTGTAGTAGTAGTAATTAAAAAGAAAACCCAAAAAGATTTCTCGTTCTTCTTTTGCTTGTTGGGAGCTTTCCCGTGTAAATAGTTTTGTTTCCTTTCTTTTCTTTTGGGGTCGAGAGGAGAAGACCTTGATGAAAATGTTGAGTGGCTCTCATATGCATTATTGTTGATCTAACAAAGAGCCCATATTACCTTGTCTTCTCCCTTGAATTGAATGCTTGCAGATTCCAGCTTAGTCCAATGCACGTGCACTATTATTATTATCCACACTATTCGGTTATGCAAGTGAAAGGCAATAATGACGATATATGATGAACTGATTGAGATGAGAAAAGCAGGTATGAACTCGACCTCTATTGTTTTTGTAAATATGATTAGTTCATTGTTCCCGATTCAGCCTATTATGAATGAAACATGTTTGCAATGACAATTAGAGATTATAGTTGCTCATGCCATGCTTAATTTGCTAGGAGTTTATAATGGTTTACCTTGCGTGCCAACACGCTATTAAAATGGTTGTGATGTGGTATGATAGGGTGGTATCCTCCTTTGAATGATTCGAGTGGCTTGACTTGGCACATGTTCACGCATGTAGTTGAAACAAAATCAACATAGCCTCCACGATAATTATGTTCATGGTGAATTATATCCTACTCATTCTTGCATTCAGTGTTGATTAATTTTAATGCATGTTCATGACTGTTGTCGCTCTCTAACTGGTCGCTTCCCAGTCTCTTTCTAGCCTTCACTTGTACTAAGTGGGAATACTGCTTGTGCATCCAACTCCATAAACCCCAAAAGTTATTCCATATGAGTCCACCATACCTTCCTATATGCGATATCTACCTGCCATTCCAAGTAAATTTGTATGTGCCAAACTCTAAACCTTCAAATAAAAATTATGGTTTGTATGCTCAAATAGCTCATGTATCAACTAGGGATGTCTGTATCTTCCATGCTAGGCGGGTTATTCTCAAGACGAGTGGACTCTTCTCCTCACTCACGAGAAAATGGCTGGTCACCGGGATGCCCAGTCCCATGCTCAAATCAAATCAAAATAATTGCAAACAAAACTCCCACAGGATTGTTGTTAGTTGGAGGCACCCGTTGTTTCAGGCAAGCCATGGATTGATGCTTGTTGGTGGTGGGAGAGTATAAACTTTACCATTCTGCTTGGGAACCGCCTATAATGTGTGTAGCATGGAAGATATCGAGATCTCTCGGTTGTTATGTTGACAATGAAAGTATACCGCTCAAAATATTATTCATCTCTATTTCAAAATCCAGCTCTGGCACCTCTACAAATCCCTTCTTCCCTCTGCGAAGGGCCTATCTATTTACTTTTATGTTGAGTCATCATCCTCTTATTAAATAGCACCAGTTGGAGAGCACCGCTGTCATTTGCATGTATTATTGTTAGTTTATATTGAGTATGACTTGACTGGATCTCCTTTACCATGAATTACAATTTCCAGTCAGCCCTTGATCTTCAGGGGTGCTCTGCATTTATGTTTTACGGTCTCAGAAAGGGCTAGCAAGAAACCATCTTGTTATATCATATTATGATTGTTTTGAGAAAGTGTTGTCATCCAAGATTTACTATTATTGCTCGCTAGTTGATTATGTCATTGATATGAGTAAACATGAGACCTGAATGTTATTGTGAATATGGTTAGTTCATAATCTTTGCTGAAAACTTGAATGCTGGCTTTACATATTTACAACAAGAAGAGCAAACAGAGTTTGTAAAAGTTTTTCTTTATCACTTTTAGTTTATCAACTGAATTGCTTGAGGACAAGCAAAGGTTTAAGCTTGGGGGAGTTGATATGTCTCCATCGTATCTACTTTTCCAAACTTTTTGCCCTTGTTTTGGACTCTAACTTGCAAGATTTGAATGGAACTAACCCGGACTGACGCTGTTTTCAGCAGAATTGCCATGGTGTTATTTTTGTGCAGAAATAAAAGTTCTTGGAATGACCTGAAAATCAACGGAGAATATTTTTGGAATATATAAAAAATACTGGCAAAATAATCAAGCCCAGGGGTCCCACACCCTATCCATGAGGGTGGGGGCGCGCCTACCCCCCTGGGCACGCCCCCTGCCTCGTGGGCCCCTGGTGCAACACCGACCTCAACTCCAACTCCATATATTCATGTTCGGGGAGAAAAACATCAGAGAGAAGGATTCATCATGTTTTACGATACGGAGCCGCCGCCAAGCCCTAATCTCTCCCAGGAGGGCTGGTCTAGAGTCCGTTCAGGGCTCCGGAGAGGGGAATCCGTCGCCATCGTCATCATCAACCTTCCTCCATCACCAATTTCATGATGCTCACCGCCGTGCGTGAGTAATTCTATCGTAGGCTTGCTAGACGGTGATGGGTTGGATGAGATTTATCATGTAATCGGTTAGTGTTGTTAAGGTTTGATCCCATGTATCCATTATGTTCTGAGATTGATGTTGCTATGACTTTGCTATGCTTAATGCTTGTCACTAGGGCCCGAGTGCCATGATTTCAGATCTGAACCTATTATGTTTTCATGAATATATGTGAGTTCTTGATCCTATCTTGCAAGTCTATAGTCACCTATTATGTGTTATGATCCGTTAACCCCGAAGTGACAATAATCGGGATACTTACCGGTGATGACCGTAGTTTGAGGAGTTTATGTATTCACTAAGTGTTAATGCTTTGGTCCGGTACTATATTAAAAGGAAGCCTTAATATCCCTTAGTTTCCCATAGGACCCCGCTGCCACGGGAGGATAGGACAAAAGATGTCATGCAAGTTTTTTTCCATAAGCACGTATGACTATATTCGGAATACATGCTTACATTACATTGATGAATTGGAGCTAGTTTTGTGTCACCCTATGTTATAACTATTGCATGAGGAATCGCATCCGACATAATTATCCATCACTGGTCCATTGCCTACGAGCTTTTCACCTATTGTTCTTCGCTTATTTACTTTTCTGTTGCTACTATTATAATCACTATAAAACCAAAACTGTTACTTTCTCTACCATTATCGCTACTATCATATTACTTTGGTACTAACTACTTTGCTGCAGATATTAAGTTTCCAGGTGTGGTTGAATTGACAACTCAGCTGCTAATACTTGAGAATATTCTTTGGCTCCCCTTGTGTCGAATCAATAAATTTGGGTTGAATACTGTACCCTCGAAAACTGTTGCGATCCCCTAAACTTGTGGGTTATCAACCACTTTGGGTCTTTTTTCTTAGGCACAACTTTGGTCTTGTATGACTTTGCTATTTGAAGGAGTGTTTATTTGTATGTGTGTGTGTGTGTGCGTGCACTCGCGTTGGCTGTGTGCATCTTTGCTATGCAGATGTCGGGTATGTGCTCATTGTGTTTTGTATCCACTTTATGTCATTTGAAGTCAATAAAGTCCAACCTTTATGAAAAAGAGCATACCTAACATGTTTAACTTCTTTTATTGAGAGCACATTTGCAGGTGTGTGTGTGTGCGCGCGCGCGCGTGTGTTTGCCTTGGCTGTGTGCATCTTAGCTATGCAGATACCGCGTATGTGTTCATTGTATTTTGTATCCACTTGATGTCATTTGAAGTCAATAAAATCCAACCTTTACGAAAAGGATCATACCTAACATGTTGAACTTCTTTTATTGAGAGCACATTTTGCACGCAAACAAATTTTCAATGTGATGGACTGATGGTACTCTGAACTCTGCACCCCTAATGGGTTTATCTTCTAGTCTTGGAGTACCTCTATGTACTCCATTATTCCCACCTAGTAAGCCGACATGCAAGATGAAAATCTTTAGGGCAATGCTAGGCGTCGGCTGACCCGCTCAAATTTTGGCTGATCCCGAGCGAACCCTCAGATCGAGCACCGCTGACCATCTAATATCTTCCACTTTCTTCCCCGACGTGCACCAGATTCCACGTGGCTACAGGTGAGAGCATCGCCCAGTTTGCCGGATCCTGCGTGTCGCTGCCCCTACCATCCATCTCTCTCGTCGCTACCCTGACGTCCATCTCCATAGACGTTTACCCACCCCCCTTGTAGCATGCTACTTGTGAGTTGTGTTGCGGTTTTCCTCGGAGAGGAAGGATAAAGCAATATAGTAGCTGATAAGTATTTCCCTCAGTGAGAACCAAAGTTATCGAACCAATAGGAGAATCACACCAATCCTAGTGAACAACACCTGCACACAAAATAACAATACTTGCACCCAATGCAGGCAAGAGGGTTGTCAATCCTCTCAAACTTGTTACTTGTAAGGATTAAATCTGGTAGTGGTAGGTAGATAAATTACAAAACAAAATAAAATTATAGTAAGGTATTTTTGGTTTTAGTAATATGATAAAAGTAGACACGGGGGCCATAGTTTTCACTATAGACTTCTCTCTTGAAACATAGCATATGGCGGGTGAACAAATTATTGTTGGACAATTAATAGAAAACCACGTAGTTATGATGTTATTCATGGCAATGATCATGTATATAGGCATTATGTCTGTGACTAGTAGACCGAAACGATTCTTCATCTACTACTATTACTCCACCAATCGACCGCTATCCAACATGCATCTATGGTATTAAATTCATAACAAATAGCTTAATGCATGAAGCAAGATGACATAATATATACATAATAAACTCCAACAATATGAATAAACCCCGTTGTTTTACCCTTAATGGCAACAATACAAGTACGTGCCTCGCTACCCCTTCTGTCACGAGGTGAGGACACCTCAAGATCGAACCCATTACAAAGCACCTCTCCCACTATAGATAAATGAATCTAGTTGGTAAAACCAAACGGATAGATCAGAGAGAAATACAACAAAGACTCAATTACTTTCAACGAATAATCTGATCATAAACCCACAATTCATCGGATCCTAACAAACACACCGCAAAATAAGATTACATAGGATAGAATTCCATGGAGATCATGGATAACTTTGTAATTAAGATCAAAGAGAGAGAAGAAGCCATCTAGTTAATAGGTTAGTTCCCAAAAATGATATAAAATTGCATATAAAGCATCTAAAATTCATAATATAATAGCATGAAACAATCAAAAATTATAGATACATTGGAGACATGTCATAGCACCCGTCGTCAATGGGGTGTGTTCGGCCATGGTAGTTTGCTGCTACTGCTGTGTATGGTCGCTATCACGCCATCACTAACAGGGAGCCTCGACTGGCAGTGGTTGCAGCTCTCCTCCCCCGTGGTTGTATCGAACGCACGGCACCTCCGAGTTCAGCACACGTTCAGCTCGATGATGTCCAGCGAACTCCGATCCAGCAAAGCTTCACGGGAGAGTTCCGTCAGCACGACGGCGTGGTGACGGTGATGATGTTGCTACCGACGCAGGGCTTCGCCTAAGCACCGCTACGATATGATCGAGGTGGAATATGGTGGAGGGGGGCACCGCACATGGCTAAGAGATCAATTGTTGTGTCTCTGGGGTGCCCCTCTCCTCCGTATATAAAGGAGGGAGGGAGAGGCCGGCCCTAGAGGGGGCGCGCCAAGTGTGGGAAGTCCTACTAGGACTACCAAGTCCTAGTAGGATTTCCCTTTCCTTTCCGGGGTAGGAGAGAAGGAAAGAGGGGGAGAGGGAGGAAGGAAAAGGGGCTGCACCCTTGGTCCAATTCGGGACCAGAGGGCGGCGCCTCCTTCCTTTTGGCCTCTCTCCTCTATTCCCGTATGGCCCAGTAAGGCCCAATATTTCTCCCGGTGAATTCCCATAACTCGGGTACTCCGAAAATACCCGAATCACTCGAAACCTTTCCGATGTCCAAATATAGTAGTCTAATATATCGATCTTTACGTCTCGACCATTTCGAGACTCCTCGTCACGTCCCCAATCTCATCCGGGACTCCGAACTACCTTTAGTACATCAAATCACATAAACTCATAATATAACCGTCATCAAACTTTAAGCGTGCGGACCCTACGGGTTCGAGAACTATGTAGACATGACCGAGACACGTCTCCGATCAATAACCAATAGCGGAACCTGGATGCTCATATTGGCTCCCACATATTCTATGAAGATCTTTATCGGTCAAACCGCATAACAACATACGGTGTTCCCTTTGTCATCGGTATGTTACTTGCCCGATATTCGATCGTCGGTATCTCAATACCTAGTTAAATCTCGTTACCGGCAAGTCTCTTTACTCATTGCGTAATACATCATCCCGCAACTAACTCATTAGTTACAATGCTTGAAAGGCTTATAGTGATGTGCATTATCGAGTGGGCCCAGAGATACCTCTCCGACAATAGGAGTGACGAATCCTAATCTCGAAATACGCCAACTCAACAAGTTCCTTCGGAGACACCTGTAGAGCACATTTATAATCACCCAATTATGTTGTGACATTTGGTAGCACACTATGTGTTCCTCCGGTAAACGGGAGTTGCATAATCTCATAGTCATAGGAACATGTATAAGTCATGAAGAAAGCAATAGCAACAAACTAAACGATCATCGTGCTAAGCTAATGGATGGGTCAAGTCAATCACATCATTCTCTAATGATGTGATCCCGTTAATCAAATGACAACTCATGTCTATGGTTAGGAAACATAACCATCATTGATTCAATGAGCTAGTTAAGTAGAGGCATACTAGTGACACTATGTTTGTCTATGTATTCACACATGTATTATGTTTTCGGTTAATACAATTCTAGCATGAATAATAAACATTTATCATGAAATAAGGAAATAAATAATAACTTTATTATTGCCTCTAGGGTATATTTCCTTCAGTCTCCCACTTGCACTGGAGTCAATAATCTAGTTCACATCGCCATGTGATTTAACACCAATAGTTCACATCACCATGTGATTAACACCCATAGTTCACATCGTCATGTGACCAACAACCAAAGGGTTTACTAGAGTCATAATCTAGTTCACATCGTTGTGTGATTAACACCCAAAGAGTACTAAGGTGTGATCATGTTTTGCTTGTGAGAGAAGTTTAGTCTACGGGTCTGCCACATTCAGATCCGTATGTATTTTGCAAATTTCTATGTCAACAATGCTCTGCACGGAGCTACTCTAGCTAATTGCTCCCACTTTCAAAATGTATCCAGATTGAGACTTAGAGTCATCTGGATCAGTGTCAAAATTTGCATCGACGTAACCCTTTACGACGAACCCTTTGTCACCTCCATAATCGAGAAACATATCCTTATTCCACTAAGGATAATTTTTACCGATGTTCAATGATCTACTCCTAGATCACTATTATACTCCCTTGCTAAACACAGTGTAGTGTATACAATAGATCTGGTACACAGCATGGCATACTTTATAGAAACTATGGCTGAGGCATAGGGAATGCCTTTCATTCTCTTTCTATCTTCTACCATGGTCGGGCTTTGAGTCTTACTCAATTTCACACCTTGTAACACAGGTAAGAACTCTTTCTTTGACTGTTCCATTTTGAACTACTTCAAAATCTTGTCAAGGTATGTACTCATTGAAAAACTTATCAAGCGTCTTGATCTATCTATATAGATCTTGATGCTCAATATGTAAGTAGCTTCACCGAGGTCTTTATTTGAAAAACTCCTTTATGCTTTCCAGAAAATTCTACATTATTTCCGATCACAACAATATGTCATTCACATATATTTATCAGAAATGTTGTAGTGCTCCCACTCACTTTCTTGTAAATACAGGCTTCGCCACAAGTCTGTATAAAACTAAATGCTTTGATCAACTCATCAAAGCGTATATTCCAACTTTGAGATGCTTGCACCAGTCCATAGATGGATCGCTGGAGCTTGCACATTTTGTTAGCACCTTTAGGATCGACAAAACCTTCTGGTTGCATCATATACAACTCTTCTTTAAGAAATCCATTAAGGAATGTAGTTTTGACATCCATTTGCCAGATTTCATAAAATGTGGCAATTTCTAACATGATTCGGACAGACTTAAGCATCGCTATGAGTGAGAAAATCTCATCGTAGTCAACACCTTGAACTTTGTCAAAACCTTTTTCGACAAATCTAGCTTTGTAGATAGTAGGACTACTATCAGCGTCCGTCTTCCTCTTGAATATCCATTTATTTTCTATGTCTTGCCGATCATCGGGCAAGTCAACCAAAGTCCACACTTTGTTCTCATACATGGATCCCATCTCAGATTTCATGGCCTCAAGCCATTTCACGGAATCTGGGCTCATCATCGATTCCTCATAGTTCGTAGGTTCGTCATGGTCAATTAACATGACCTCTAGAACAGGATTACCTTACCACTCTGGTGCGGATCTCACTCTGGTTGTCCTACGAGGTTCGATAGTAATTTGATCTGAAGTTACATGATCATCATCATTAGCTTCCTCATTAATTGGTGTAGGAGTCACAGAAACATATTTCTGTGATGAACTACTTTCCAATAAGGGAGCAGGTACAGTTACCTCATCAAGTTCTACTTTCCTCCCACTCACTTCTTTCGAGAGAAACTCCTTCTCTAGAAATGATCCATTCTCAGCAACAAATATCTTGCCTTCGGATCTGTGATAGAAGGTGTACCCAACAGTTACTTTTGGGTATCCTATGAAGACGCACTTCTCCGACTTGGGTTTGAGCTTATCAGGATGAAACTTTTTCACATAAGCATCGAAACCCCAAACTTTAAGAAATGACAGCTTAGGTTTCTTTGCTAAACCACAGTTCATACGATGTCGTCTCAACGGATTTAGATGGTGCCCTTTTTAACATGAATGCAGCTGTCTCTAATGCATAACCCCAAAACTATAGTGGTAAATCGGAAAGAGACATCATAGATTGCACTATATCAAATAAAGTATGGT
Organism: Triticum urartu; assembly: GCF_003073215.2. Taxonomy (NCBI): domain Eukaryota; kingdom Viridiplantae; phylum Streptophyta; class Magnoliopsida; order Poales; family Poaceae; genus Triticum; species Triticum urartu. The sequence goes on along the minus strand of NC_053023.1, from coordinate 658,253,436 downwards.
TATGACGTTCGGACACACCATAACGCTGTGGTGTTCCAGGTGGCGTGAGTTGCGAAACTATTCCGCATTGTTTCAAATGAAGACCAAACTCGTAACTCAAATATTCTCCTCCACGATCAGATCGTAGAAACTTTATTTTCTTGTTACGATGATTTTCCACTTCACTCTGAAATTCTTTGAACTTTTCAAATGTTTCAGACTTATGTTTCATTAAATAGATATACCTATATCTACTCAAATCATCTGTGAAGGTGAGAAAATAACGATACCTGTTGCGAGCCTCAACATTCGCCGGACCACATACATCAGTATGTATGATTTCCAAAAAAATTGTTGCTCGCTCCACAGTTCCGGAGAACGGCGTTTTAGTCATCTTGCCCATAAGGCACGGTTCGCAAGTACCAAGTGATTCATAATCAAGTGATTCCAAAAGTCCATCGGTATGGAGTTTCTTCATGCGCTTTATACCAATATGACCGCAACGACAGTGCCACAAATAAGTTGCACTATCATTATCAAATCTGCATCTTTTGGCTTCAATATTATGAATATGTGTATCACTACTATCGAGATCCAACAAACCATTTTCATTGGGTGTATGACCATAGAAGGTTTTATTCATGTAAACAGAATAACAATTATTCTCTAACTTAAATGAATAACCGTATTGCAATAAACATGATCAAATCATATTCATGGTCAACGCAAACACCAAATAACACTTATTTAGGTTCAACACTAGTCCCGAAAGTATAGGGAGTGTGCGATGATGATCATATCATTCTTGGAACTACTTCCAACACACATCATAGTTCACCCTTAACTAGTCTCTTGTTCATTCTGCAACTCCCGTTTCAAGTTACTACTCTTAGCAACTAAACTAGTATCAAATACCGAGGGGTTGCTATAAACACTGGTAAAGTACACATCAATAACATGTATATCAAATATACCCTTGTTTACTTTGCCATCCTTCTTATCCACTAAATATTCAGGGCATTTCCGCTTCCAGTGACCAGTCCCTTTGCAGTAGAAGCACTTAGTCTCAGGCTTAGGTCCAGACTTGGGCTTCTTCACTTGAGCAGCAACTTGCTTGTCGTTCTTCTTGAAGTTCCCTTTCTTTCCCTTTGCTCTTTTCTTGAAACTAGTGGTCTTGTTAATCATCAACACTTGATGCTCTTTCTTGATTTCTACCTTCATCGATTTCATCATCATGAAAAGTTCGGGAATCGTTTACGTCATCCCTTGCATACTATAGTTCATCACGAAGTTCTACTAACTTGGTGATGGTGACTAGAGAATTCTGTCAATCACTATTTTATATGGAAGATTAACTCCCACTTGATTTAAGCGATTGTAGTACCGAGACAATCTGAGCACATGCTCACTGCTTGAGCTATTCTCCTCCATCTTTTAGCTATAGAACTTGTTGGAGACTTCATGTCTCTCAACTCGGGTATTTTGTTGAAATATTAACTTCAACTCCTGGAACATCTCATATGATACATGACGTTCAAATGTCTTTGAAGTCCTGATTCTAAGCTGTTAAGCATGGTGCACTAAACTATCAAGTAGTCATCATATTAAGCTAGCCAAACGTTCATAACGTCTGCATCTGCTCCTGCAATAGGTCTGTCACCTAGCTGTGCATCAAGGACATAATTCTTCTATGCAGCAATGAGGATGATCCTCAGATCACGGATCCAATCCGCATCATTGCTACTAACATCTTTCAACTTAGTTTTCTCTAGGAACATAACAAAATAAAACAGGGGAGCTAAACGCGAGCTATTGATCTACAATATAGATATGCTAATGCTACCAGGACTAAGTTCGTGATAAATTAAAGTTCAATTAATCATATTACTTAAGAACTCGCACTTAGATAGACATCCCTCTAATCATCTAAGTGATCACGTGATCCAAATCAACTAAACCATAACCAATCATCACGTGAAATGGAGTAGTTTTAAATGGTGAACATCACTATGTTGATCATATATACTATATGATTCACGCTCGACCTTTTGGTCTCAGTGTTTCGAGGCCATATCAGCATATGCTAGGCTCGTCAAGTTTAACCTGAGTATTCTGCGTGTGCAAAACTGGCTTGCACCCGTTGTAGATGGACGTAGAGCTTATCACACCCGATCATCACATAGTGTCTGGGCACGACGAACTTTGGCAACAGTGCATACTCAGGGAGAACACTTTTATCTTGAAATTTAGTGAGAGATCATCTTATAATGCTACCGTCAATCAAAGCAAAATAAGATGCATAAAAGATAAACATCACATGAAATCAATATAAGTGATATGATATGGCCATCATCATCTTGTGCTTGTGATCTCCATCTCCGAAGCACCGTCATGATCACCATCGTCACCGGCGCGACACCTTGATCTCCATCGTATCATCGTTGTCGTCTCACCAATTATTGCTTCTACGACTATCGCTACCGCTTAGTGATAAAGTAAAGCAATTACAGGGCGATTGCATTGCATACAATAAAGCGACAACCATATGGCTCCTGCCAGTTGCCGATAACTCGGTTACAAAACATGATCATCTCATACAATAAAATATAGCATCATGTCTTGACCATATCACATCACAACATGCCCTGCAAAAACAAGTTAGACGTCCTCTACTTTGTTGTTGCAAGTTTTACGTGGCTGCTACGGGCTGAGCAAGAACCATTCTTACCTACACATCAAAACCACAACGATAGTTCGTCAAGTTAGTGCTTTTTTAACCTTCTCAAGGACTCGGCGTAGCCACACTCGGTTCAACTAAAGTTGGAGAAACTGACACCCGCCAGCCACCTGTGTGCAAAGCACGTCGGTAGAACCAGTCTCGCGTAAGCGTACGCGTAATGTCGGTTCGGGCCGCTTCATCCAACAATACCGCTGAACCAAAGTATGACATGCTGGTAAGAAGTATGACTTGTATCGCCCACAACTCACTTGTGTTCTACTCGTGCATATAACATCAACGCATATAACCAGGCTCGGATGCCACTGTTGGGGAACGTAGTAATTTCAAAATTTTCCTACACACACACAGGATCATGGTGATGCATAACAACGAGAGGGGAGAGTGTAGTCCACGTACCCTCGTAGACCGAAAGCGGAAGCGGAAGCACAACGCGGATGATGTAGTCGTACGTCTTCACGATTCGACCGATCCAAGTACTGAACGCATGGCACCTCCGAGTTCAGCACACGTTCAGCTCGATGACGTCCCGCGAACTCCGATCCAGCAGAGCTTCACGGGAGAGTTCCGTCAGCACGATGGCATGGTGGCGGTGATGATGTTGCTACCGACGCAGGGCTTCGCCTAAGCACCGCTACGATATGATCGAGGTGGAATATGGTGGAGGGGGGCACCGCACACGGCTAACAGATCAAGAGATCAATTGTTGTGTCTCTGGGGTGCCCCTCTCCTCCGTATATAAAGGAGGGGGGGAGAGGCCGGCCCTAGAGGGGGCATGCCAAGTGTGGGGAGTCCTACTAGGACTCCCAAGTCCTAGTAGGATTCCCCTTTCCTTTCCGGGGTAGGAGAGAAGGAAAGAGGGGGAGAGGGAGAAGGAAAAGGGGGCTGCACCCCTTGTCCAATTCGGACCAGAGGGGGGGGCGCCTCCTTCCTTTTGGCCTCTCTCCTCTATTCCCGTATGGTTCGATAAGGCCCAATACTTCTCCCGGTGAATTCCCGTACCTCCCCGGTACTCCAAAAATACCCGAATCACTCAGAACCTTTCCGATGTCCGAATATAGTCGTCCATTATATCGATCTTTATGTCTCGACCATTTCGAGACACCTCGTCACATCCCCGATTTTATCCGGGACTCCGAACTACTTTTAGTACATCAAATCACATAAACTCATAATATAACCGTCATCAAACTTTAAGCGTGCGGACCCTACGGGTTCGAGAACTATGTAGACATGACCGAGACACGTCTCCGGTCAATAACCAATAGCGGAACCTGGATGCTCATATTGGCTCCCACATATTCTACGAAGATCTTTATCGGTCAAACCGCATAACAACATACGGTGTTCCCTTTGTCATCGATATGTTACTTGCCCTATATTCGATCGTCGGTATCTCAATACCTAGTTAAATCTCCTTACCGGCAAGTCTCTTACTCGTTGCGTAATACATCATCCCGCAACTAACTCATTAGTTACAATGCTTGAAAGGCTTATAGTGATGTGCATTACCGAGTGGGCCCAGAGATACCTCTCCGACAATCGGAGTGACAAATCCTAATCTCGAAATACGCCAACTCAACAAGTACCTTCGGAGACACCTGTAGAGCACATTTATAATCACCCAGTTACGTTGTGACATTTGGTAGCACACTAAGTGTTCCTCCGGTAAACGGGAGTTGCATAATCTCATAGTCATAGGAACATGCATAAGTCTTGAAGAAAGCAATAGCACCAAACTAAACAATCATCGTGCTAAGCTAACGGATGGGTCAAGTCAATCACATCATTCTCTAATGATGTGAGCCCGTTAATCAAATGACAACTCATGTCTATGGTTAGGAAACATAACCATCATTGATTCAACGAGCTAGTCAAGTAGAGGCATACTAGTGACACTATGTTTGTCTATGTATTCGCACATGTATTATGTTTCCGGTTAATGCAATTCTAGCATGAATAATAAATATTTATCATGAAATAAGGAAATAAATAATAACTTTATTATTGCCTCTAGGGTATATTTCCTTCACTCTGTGGTGTGTGGTTGATTCCAGTAAAAATCTAGCCAGTTTAAACAAAATAGCCGGCCACAACAACGACCGCGGTGGCCATCCGGTTCCATCACTGGTTTGGCGTGGTTGTAGCTTCTCTCCGGTCAGTTCAAGTAAAATGACATGCTAGTTGTAGCACTGATGGCCGGCAACTAGTTGCAGCACGCACCGCAGCTGGTCGTCGTCGATGCATGCATCCCGGGTGTGGCCGGTCCCAAGGGACGATGGCCATCGGTCGCAGATTCTATGAACACCCTCGTCAGGTTGAAGTGTGACTGTTAACCGTCACCAATGCCCATGGCTTCTGTCGAGGATGCAGGGAAAAAAGGATGGAGGCCATGTATGAGAGCTTGTATGGATGGGCGCATTGCGGGTATGGTGACTATGGCGTGGCTGGGCTAGGTCAGCGACCGAGGGGGGGGGGTGTGTGAATGCAAGAGAGAGAAAAAGAGAGAAAGAAATTGAGACGAGGAAGACAAAGAAGGAAGATATAAGGTGGGGGAGACCGTGTGTGGGCCCTAGAACTTGGTGTCATTGTTTCTCTGCTTCCTTGGTGGTGGGACTCGCGAGCGAGCGAGAGCGACTAGCCGAGCGTTCCGCCGGTCGGTCGGAAGCAATCATTTCCCAAACTTTAGGTAGTAGAGTGAATATAAGCAATCAGCTCCACCCAACATATAGGAAATTTATCCATAACCAAGTATTCCGTTTATTCATATTATTTTCTGAATTTCAGCATTTGGGGGTTTTGTGTTGACATACTGGAAATATGAACTATAATATTTTAATAAATTGGAAATTTCTACACAAAATAAAAGAAATAATTTAATGACTTCAAAAATTCAGATGCTTCCATTTTTTAAAATCTAAGACAAACAAAAGTTCATTTTTTTCAAAAATTTAAAACTACAAAATCGATAATACAAGTTTCACAAAAAAACCAATATTTGGAAAATATCATTTCACTAATCTTCTAGTTAACCTTTTGCTTTCGAATATTATACCAACAAAATCATTCCTTCAGAATAAACTTCAGTGATTGTTCACATCTTAGAAACACCATGTCGTAGTTTAAATAATTAAAACATGTTTTGGTGAACTTTAGAAACATTACATATATATTTCATGCAAATTTTAATTATTTCACTAATATTTTTAAATTATTTCATAAATAGCAAGCATTCATTTTAAACTAATTTCATTTATGAAAAAATGTATTGATGAACTATTTTGGATCGCATATTGGCAAAAAATATGAAAACTTCCACCAATATATGATCCAAAATAGTGAACACATTTCAAATTATTTCATAAGTAGTAAGCTCAGCGTACAACAGAAATCCCATAGATGAACCATCTCCTGATCAAAAGTTTTGCCAACTCCGTCGTTGTAGAAGGGAAGGAACAAACAAAAAACGATATGTATCCTTTCACCCAAGGTGGGAAAACGAGGCCACAACCTCATCGTTGCCACAAAAACAGTCGGGAAAGCATCACTACGATCCCAAAGAGTCAGCTCTCCGCATCTACATCTCTGTTTACCTGCGACACCCCACCGCAAGGAGCAATTATTAGAAGACCATCGATCTCAACCATGAACTCGCTAAGATCCGATGACTACCACCACAACCGACAATGATGAAGCGTGCTGCCACCGCTACCTCAACACCAATTCACCACCAAAACAAAAAGAAACGCTGCTTCAAAGGAAGACTAGATGAATGTTATTCGCCGCCGCCATCGCCACCATATGATCCCAAACTATGTAAAATCAAAACCTAACTAAAATGCCTATGCTACTGAGTGTGGAACAAAGATCCCAAGGTTCCCCTTCCTTCTGCTGCCACCAGAGAAGCTAATGGGGGCGGATCCATATCTTTCCTCTATCTACATTGATTTTTTAACCTATCTAAATTGGTTCTTTGCGACTAGGAAAAAATATTCTTTTTTTTCAGAGTTGTACAATAATGATGATCCTCTCGCCATGTAATATTACCGTTAGAAAATCCGCGTTCATCGTTTAAGATGTAATTGAGCCGTGATCAGTTTTCCTACATCTATTGACGAGGGGTATAGAAATTAGCTTACGGGGTTAGCTGACAAAATCTAATTAAGGAGGAGAGGGCCCCACATTAAAATTAAAGGGGGTGTCTTTTTTGTGGGAAAAGGGATGAGACTAAAAAGGGGAAGATACACACCCCTGCTTTCATTTCGATGACAATTTCCCCATATGAATAGGATTTTCGCGCAACATTGGCGTGAAGTTTCACTTGGGTGCATATGCACCCGGTTGGATGGTAAAATCAGAAAAAAAATCCTTTTCTTTTCTTAAAGCAACATTGTTAGAACGTAAAAGTTTTACTAACATGAAACTTTTTGTGATGAAAAACATTGTGGAGGTTTGAAAAAGCACAAGGATCCTCAAAAAGGGCAATTTTCGAAAGCACTTTGAAACATTGATTTTTTTTGTCTAGACCTCCATGGATGTTTTTTCATCACAAGACTTTACACATATTAGTACAAACGTCTTATAGACAGTTACAGAGGTTGTAAAACATTCCACAAATGTTTATCACGTAAAAAGAACTCAGAATGTCTTTTGAATTTACGGCTCATTCATTCGAATTTTTTACTGTTCATTCCGGATCCATATGCAACATGAGCTCGTTTTCGGATTAGTGACGCCGCCTGCCGCTTGGCAAAATCTGTCTTCGCGGTAGGGCACTTGCATGAGACGTGGGCATTGCCGCGCGCACGAGCGAATAAACTTCGATCAAGGGCCACGTCGGTACCACACTTGTATGGCCATGGAGACGGTCCAGAACCTTCAGACCGTTCGCGGCACTCCGGCCTACGGGTCACGGACAACAGCACACTCCACGGAGCCACCACGTGTCGTCACAAGCCGCAACGTGTCCCCGTACGTGTCACCTCCGCCCCTCCCTCGCCTCCGCCTCGAGCTTATAACACTCCGGTCGGCCTCATCCTCTCCCTTACCGCAAAGCTCACGCACACCACCGTCGTTGCCAACTGATCCAAGATTCCAAGCTTTCAAGATTCCGCCGCATTGACGGATCGAGTAGTGCTGATAGGGTACGCCCATGTCCAGGTTGATGGCCGCCGTGCTTCTCGGAGGCGCGCGGGTCGCCAGCGCCACGGCGCTCACCGGCAACACTGCCGTGAAGGCCATTCCCAGGCCCTGCTTCCTCGCTCCCCGGCCGCATGCCGCGAGCTGGAGCCCCATCTGCATGCAGACCGCCCCGAGATCGTCGCAGGTACGTGTATACAGAAGTTCAGTTTGGTTCCATCTGCCATGCCACGGTTTTTCTCTCGAGGTGCATGCTAACACTCGTGCTCGCCGGCTTTGGTTCGTGCGTCGCCAGGCGTGTAACAACGCGCCGGACGACCGGAGGGAGATTAAGGACAAGTACAGGGGCGCGGCGGAGCAGGCCAAGGATGCCACCGGCCATGCCAAGGAGAGCGCGAAGGACCACGCGTCGCGCATGACCGACGAGACCAAGGACAGGGCCGGGGACGCCGCCGAGAAGGCCTCCCGCATGACGGAGAAGGCGAAGCACGAGACCAAAGAGACGGCAAGCCAGGCCGCGGACAAGGCGGGAGAGATGAAGGAGAAGGCCAAGGAGACGGCGGAGGAAGCCGCGGAGAAGGCCTCCCGCATGACGGAGAAGGCCAAGCACGAGACGAAGGAGACGGCAAGCCAGGCCGCGCACAAGGCGGGGGAGATGAAGGAGAGGGCCAAGGAGACGACGGGGCAGGCGATGGACAAGGCCAAGGAGACGGCGGGCGCGGCCAAGGAGAAGACGGCGGAGGTGGCGGAGGGCGCCATGGACAAGGCCGGCGAGGCCAAGGACAGGGCCGCGGAGGGCACCAGGAGCGCCGGGGAGAAGGTGGCGGAGATGACCAAGGAGGGCGCGAGCAAGGTGGCCGAGACGGCGCAGGCGCTCAGCGAGAAGGCGAAGCAGGCGGCGCAGGGCGCCTGGGAAGCCACAAAGGAGGCCGCGCAAGGGGTGAAGGAGAAGGTCGGTACAGAGAGCACGGCGGAGGAGCACTCGACGTGGGACGACGTCGAGGCCGCCACCAAGGAGAGGGACAGGATCGCGCAGGAGGAGCGGAAGAGGCAGGCCAGGGAGAAGGGCGCCGGCTTGCCGTAGACGAAGATGGCTGTCCGGCTGGACATCTCCACGCGTCTAGTGGCCTCTGTTTCGAGTTGAATTTTAGTTTTCAGCCTCTTCGGTTTACATGTTGAATAATGCTTTGGCAAACAGATGCGCCGATGCCTCCCCTGAGATGAAAATATTGGAGCAATCGTGTAGAAAAAACAAGAAATTTCTTTTGAGCTCTGCAATATGTGCCGTCTCTTTTTTTTTCCGATGGAGAATGTGTACCGTCTCTGATGGAGGATGTCCAATACTAGTTGAACCACTAGTCGTCTGTCTTTGGAACTCTGCGATACTGCCATTGATCTTCAGTTTTATCGCGATACTGCCATTGATCTTCAGTTTTATCTCTCAGCGGCAAAGATCTTCAGTTTTATCTCTCATCGACAAAATCTTCAGTTTTTTTATTGACAGACAGAAAAATCATGGCTTCAGTTTTTTATTGACAGAGAAATATCATCGTATGCATGTCCGTGTATTAGCTAAAGCATCGGTATGTTAGTAGCTGTTGGAATTTTGCTAGTAGGCCTTTGTTTCAAAGCCCAATTAATTGGTCTATTCATGCGTGGAGTGAGTAAGACTAGAGTTTAGTGCTATGGAAGTTAAGAAAGACTTGCACCTTAAGGAGAACTCTTCTACAACTTGTACGAAGATGAGACGTACACACGCTTCTCTTCGCTTGCCTTGCCACGCCTCGTCACGACGCTCGGACATGGGGTTTACTCTCACAATCTACCCGACCCGTATTATATAGTCAGTTAGACATCTGCTCTAGCCGTCGCTGTTTTATATGATTTTGCACCATCGTTTCAGATCATTGCGTCGTCAAGCAAACCTTCTTTATCCTTTTTTTTCGGCGTGCACCGGAAGAAGGGACAGCAAGCCTCCGGAACCCCGCCTGTAATCCTGTACGGGAGAGGGATGATCAGGTTTTTAGGGAGTGCACCCGCGCGATTGCTGGCAGCGACGACTTCGCGAACGACAACTTTTTCTCCGACCTCGGTAATCCCATCCTCGACGACATAGGAAACAACGTCAACGAGGGCGGTGCTGTTTCCGCTACACCGTATGTGATTCTATCCTTTTTGTTTAAGATCGTGATAGAATTCATGTTTTTAATATATGGTCTAGATGTGATATATTCATCTATTATGTTAGTTTGCATGATTAGCTTAATCTCTGCAATTGTTGTCATGATTTATTTTCTGTTTATTCAGATTAAATTTTATAATAATTTAGTCATATTTCCAACAGTAGGTAAGTTAGAAGGGAACGTGAAATGACTTCAAGTTTTGTTGTTTTATTGCGGGGTGATGATTTTATAGAAGAAGATCGTGCTTGCGATGTCTTCTTCACTCAGGACTGGCCGGTAGCTTCAGGTGATGTTCATGTTTGGCATATGCCTCAATTGGTATTCATGTTTAGCATATGCCAGCTCTGATCGAGATTTGTTTTTTTTTTTGAGAATTCTTGCCAGCTTTATTCATTTAAAGTGTAGGTCATAGGTATAAGGTTTGGGTCATGGGATTATCCAACTACATATGTCTACCTACGTCTATCTCTAGGCTATAAGCATAAGCAAACTTGATGAGATTATGAGCTTTTAAAAAATTAAAGTTCCTACACTCATGAATAAAAGAACATGAAATAATACTATTACAATGGTCTCATGTATAATCGCTGTATTTGGTCCTCCAGTCCCCTGTTTATGTCATCCACCACACCTTGGCAATTGGACGCGACATATGTGGCTTTCACAGCTAGGTCATCTGCTAGTGCGAGTGCTTCCGGACACGCATATGTCTTCAGGATTTGAGGGTCATTGGTTCCTTGAATAAACATTGCCGAGGACCCTAGGTATAAGCTTGTTTGGTCCCTACAAATCGCAGCCTCTGCTCCCCAATTACGCCTTCTAGCGATTGCTCTGTCTACATTGATTTTCACACTTCCAGCTGGAGGCGGAAGCCAGCGCTGGGGCTGTGCCGTAGTCGTAGCAGTTGGGCCTCTACTGCCTGTTTCACCAAAGACTGCCCCAAATCTGAGAGAAAATTGTTAACAAAAGATGTAGTCTGTTGTGGACTCTGAAAGATGGATTTATAGATTGTTTTTCACCTAGCATGCCATATGGACCATAGCGTGACAGCCATCCTCGTGAAGCTTGTGTGTTCCATTGAGTCGCTCAGCTCGAACGGCCACAACCTGGCATTGGGCTCCATATTACATGTCATCTGCGCAACCAAGTCATCGTCCGACAGAGTCCAAATATACCTTGACATGGTGCATGAAATAAGGGCATGTCGCCATGAGTCCTGACACCCACAAAGAGGGCACGCGTCTTGGACAGACATATTACGTTTCTTCAAAATGTCAGTGGGCTGGCAGCCCAGTTCGTATGGTGCTGTTGCTTAGCGAGCGTCCTTACCGTGTTCTTTTCTATCAGATGATTTCCCTTGTCTAAAAAAAAGTGTTCATTTCTATCTAGATGATTTCCCTTGTCTCAAAAAAATCTAGATGATTAAGATGATTTCCCCGTTGCGGCAAGAATTTAAGGATTAATCTCAGATAAATTATGTATGAAAAAATAATCAAAATAAAAACTACTATTTTTTAAGGTAGACAAGTTTCATATTTATATTTGTGTGAGAACAAACCACAAACTATCAGGTGATAACCACACCTTAAATGTTCTTATAATACCAACTTTGAAAAATTAATTTTATATGTTTCAAAAAGATCTAAATATTTTTTTGAGTGTTCGCAACGTACATGACTACAACCCCTAAAAAATCATATCCGAATTCGAAATACACATTGAGAAATAAAAATAACATATCTAGTGTGGATAGTGCCAAAAAAGACAAACAAAACTGATACTGCACATCTGGATTTATTTTTCTAATTTCTCATTGTGCATTTCAAACTTAAAAGCTGAAATTTTTAGGGGTTGCAGATACATTCCTTATAAAATTTCAGATTTTTTGTAACACTTAAACTTATTTTTTTGAAATCGTATCATGGGGGCGTTTAAGGTGTGCTATCACGGGATATTCTTCCATGTAGTTTGCTAGTTTGCATGGGTTGAAGCAACAACTCGCCGGAGCTCGCTCGCATAGATGGTTCTTCTTCGCATAATAAGTTCATACATGCTACATACATACATAAAGATTAGATATGCTAGACAGGGCCTACGCTACCGCACCACTGCAACAAAATTGAGCTCACCAGAGCTCCTCCTGGGGTAGCTGCCCACCGGCGGCGATCAGTCGGAGTCGGAGGAGTCGGAGTCGAGGTCGACAAAGAGCTTCGCCTGCTCCTCCTTCATCACGCGCAGGTCGGCCTCCTTCGATGCGTGCGCCTGCGATGCCGTGAGGCCCGTCTCGAGGAAGAGCCGCTCGTACTCGAGCTCGCGCCAGATGCGCTCTTCCATCTCCTCCTGATCCCTCGTCGACCGCTTGAGGACGACGCGCTCGAGGAGCTCCTCCTGCCCCGGTGGGAGGTAGTCCTCGGGTACGATGATGCCTCGGCGCGGCGGCGCATTGGGCACGGCCTCCTCCGGCTCCCTCTTCACCGGAATGAGCCGCGAGCTCGATGCGCCCGCGGATGAGCACCCCGCGGACCCGTGGCCGGATGAGCTCCCCACTGACCAGTTGCCGGAGGAGGCGCGGCGGCGACGGGCGCGCTCAAGCTCGAACTCGTCGAGCTCGCACCGGTTGAATGCCGGCGGCGGCTGGGCACCCTGGTTGAGCCACCGACGCGCCCCCGCTTGCGTGTGGCGTCAGATCTGGCACGGCGGCGACGCTCCGCCTCATCCCCCGAGTCGGCCATGGTGGTTCAAGGCTCGCCGGCGGCGAGAAATCGAGCGGCGCGGTGGGGAATTGGAGGGGAACACGGCGGCGGGAGGATAGGGTTTCGACCCGCACTGCCCCGCAAACCCGCAGTTATAGTGGCTCGGGGGTTGCGTTTGCGGGCTGCGGCAAAAAAAATTACGTGCCGGACACCGATGCGGGCTCTGGTCTGGCCAGAAAAATGAGTCGAGCCCGTATAATCACCAAAATTATGCGGATTTGCGCCGGATGCGGGGTCTGCTAAAGTTGCTCTTAGTAGATATTTACGGTGGGGTGGAAGGCTGCATGTTGACATAATTAGAGGTAGTGACTAGTGAGGGTCCATTATTTAAGTATACATAGGATTCCAGTGGAGTTTTTTATTTTCCGCTTTCTTGGTTTCCGTCTTCCCATTTTTGAAGTTACACGCACATTTCTACAAATATTTATACATTGAAAACTAATGTTCAGATTTTTTTTGATGTTTATACTCACAAAAAAAGTATGCTCCATGATTTTTAACTTGTTTTCATTAGTTTTTTTCTTCATAATTTAAAAATATATGGTTTGAAAGGAATGTTTAGAAATTCCAAAAATTGCTCACAATTTATAAAAAGAAACCATGATCTGAAAATGTTAAATAATTTTAGAAGCATTCACAAACTGAAAAATATTGTATTAAGGAAATGATCACAAACGTTATTCTTTTTAGTGCAAAGCAGTTTGAGCAACTTATTCCGTGAGTAAATGGAAAGAAAAGTGAGAGAAAAATTGAAATCCCTCACAAAAAATACAAATCAAATGCTAAACCAGAAGAAAATCAAAACCCGATGGTAACCACACAAAAAGGTGAAGAAAGAAAATAAAATAAAATGAGAGAGACAAACAAAAACAAACTATGGACGCTCAGAGAGAAGAAAAGGCACGAGAACTGAAAAGAAGTAACGAACTGGAATTCATTTCTCGTACCTTCTTTCTGCGGATAGCATAATTATACAAAAGAAAATAATAATAAAACATGGTGTACACTCTGAAAAAAAAGTATGAGAAGTGAATTCCAGTTCGTTACTTTTTCTTTTCACGCCCAAAAAAAAGGCAACAGACCGGAAGTCACTTCTTCTACCTTTTTGGTGTGCACGGAATGAAGTCTGTTTTAAACCTTGAAAGCATCTCCAACAGAAGCGCTATATAAACGACGCGCGGTATAAAAACTGCTTTTAACGCACGCGGATCTGGTTTGGAGTCTTCAGCGACCGCACAAAAAACGCGCGCGCTATAACTAATGCAGCGCGCTCATCAAAAAGGCATCGCGCGCAGCATATTTAGTGCGCCTGGTCGCGCGCGCTGCAAACTCTGGGCTGCTGCAGATGGGACCGCTTGATTTGGGCCGCTGGACTCACGCGCGCAGCATATTTTACAGCGCTTGTTGGAGCAAACGCCTTCTAGCGCCCTAAAAAAACTACTTGCGCGTTGTAAACCCGTTTTTTAAGCGCCACGCATTGAACAGCTGTTGAAGATGCTCTGAGATTGTAGAGCGCGACGCAAACAAACCCCAATGTCTAAATCCTTGAAGTCTATACTCTATTTTATCGATCCCGGTCAATTGTAACCCTAACCCAACTCTAGATCTGTTTGGAAGAAAATTTCCCCTCGGATCACTCGTTTCTGTCATTGACCGCACGGGCCTACATGTCGCGTCCTTCTTCTTCCTCGACCTCTTTTCTTTCTCTCTGTCTTTCTCTTCTGGAATCCATCTCATGTGCAGCTGTCCTCGCGTTGGGTGGGGTTTTTGTCTCCTGCCAGCGTTGCTTGTCCCGGACCTCTGCGTCCAGCCACAGATCCCATTGCCATTGTGGTCCGCCGCCGGCCGCCCCCAGGGCGGTCCAGCTGCATCACCTCTGCCGCACGACGGGGCTCCGCCTTGGCCGCCACCGCCGAGAGCGATAGGAGCACGACCTCCACCCGCCCTGCCGTTGCCATCGGATTAGTTCCCCTCTTCACCAGAGCGCAGGCCGAGAGTTCTCGAGGGATCTTGCCACTGGTCTTCGAACGAGCGGTTCAACAGAAGTTCTCGACATGGACAAGGGGAGGGGATTGGAAAGACCGCGACGGCGGAGCAGAGCGACATCAGTGGAGGGACTCGAAGTGATTTCACCGGCGGCCAATTAAACCTGCAATTGGCGCCCACGCGGTCACAGGAGACGAGGGGAGGCTACTGAGTACTGACACGAGCAATTTGCTTGGCGTTTGACCAAAATTAGTGGAATCGACGTTTTATCCATGGTGGAGCATTCTTCTTCATCTCTGGTGAGAGTTCTGCCGCGTCGATTTACCCTCTCCGGTGAGACCCAGTTCACAAAATTCCATCTCTTTTTATTCCTTGCAGTACTCGTCGTCGTCTTCTCGGTGTCCGGCGCGCTCGTGCTGCTGCTGCGGTAGCGTATGTGTCGCTGCTACTTGCGTGCGTGCGTGTGGATGATTGTGCTGCTACTTGCATGCATCATCTGCATTGGGTGGAGCGCTGCTCACCAAGCTGGCCAAGGCTGCAACGAGAGGAAGAGAATTGAGATAGACGATGGCTGGAACAGCTGGGCCAAAGTAGGCAGTGAGACTAGCTATTGATCCTGGCCAGGATCATCTTCTTTCCGGCGCGCCAAACACGTCTAGGGTCTAAATTGATTGGGATTGATGAGTATGGGGTATAGATTTCAGGAATTTAGACGTGAGGGTTTGTTTAAGTCGTGCTCTACAAACTTAAGGTTTAAAACAAACTTCATCCGTGTGCATGATGTACATCAGGTTTCACTATTATTTTCTTCTCTATTTCTAAAGGAGAGTTTATGCTCTAGGCTGGCCGTTTTGGCTCTGGGGTATATGCTCTTGGATGAACAATACATTTAAACCAAAGAGAAAATAAAAAAAAATCTGTTTTTTTGTGTGTAGACGATTTTGTTAGTGTAACAAGTGTGCTTGATAATATTCGTGTGAAGCAGTGGTTTGTCAGTGAATAAAATAAAATTAAGTGTAACATTTGACGCTTGACTTGTTTTTTTTTTTTGCACAGGTCAAAATGCTTAGCATGGCCCCTAAAAATTTGCAGGTCGTTATTGAGTGTGACAATGAACTATCTATTTTTTTGGCATTTGCAACAAAAAAACATTATTGGCGCACAGGGGCTATGCTGCCAATAGCTGAATTGTAATATGTTCCTTTTATCTAAGCTAATTTGGTGTTTTTTTCATGTCGTATTGGAAACCATGTTCTTCATTACCTCTGTGAAATCTTAGCAAAAACCATGTCCTGCATTAATTGAATCAAATAAATATTTTTTTATCAAAATTTCAACTAAATCAAAAGTTTCCTTGACTTACTCTACCCATATGCAGATCAAATAAAAATCTTCCCAAAACCTCCACTAAATCAAAATTTCATTGGCTTCCTGTACTCATACTCAAATAAAATCAAATCTTACAAAAATCTGGAATATGGTGGGTGTGACGTATATGTCGGACACAATTGGTGTTGAACCACTAGAATATGTATGTCCTCATTGCAACACATGATCAATTAGCTAGTGATGGTAAACGTGGAGTTCCTCGCTATTGATTATTTTCTCCTTACCATGGGTACAATTTTATTTAGAAAATAAAAGTGGGTTCTCTCAAGGTTATCACGGTTTGTTTGCCAGCTTATTTGACATGTTCCTCCTGAGCCAGGCCCATTGCAAGGAAAGGAAAAGCTAAATTTTCTTTAGGGTAACTTCATCTTTTCAGCTCGGCTCCCGAAAAATAGAAAACAGAGGGAAAGCCCCACATTAGTAACCAGTAATTGGACAAACACCTAAATTGGTCTGGTCCTAGGTTAGCGTACCCTATGCGACCATAAGAATAGGATTGCTAAATCCTATTGATTTACACTGTGAGATCACCAATACACCAAGTATCATAAATTTCACATAAACTAAGCATGTAAAGTTGCTCGCATTCTACTTGTTTACTTCAGCTCCAAAGGGCTTCTCGTCTACTTCAGTCTTGAAGGGCTTCCTGAATATCAAAGTAATAATAGAAATGGAAGTTAAATGTGCCTATTTTGATATGTGAGTTGTAATAGGTAATATTTACCTAAAATCAGTCTTAAGTTGCAAGCAAAGCAACAATTGTTCGTACTTGAAAATAGCAATGCTCAAATTCTTAAGTATTCTAGGCGGTTTGAGGAGCAAAACCGATTCATATGTTTTCTGAGTAGTAAAATTACCGACTACAACCATCTCCAGTATTACATATTAACATTGCTGGACTCCAGACATAATGTGAAAATGCATTCAAAGACTGAATGTGACAACATCTCCAAAGTTAATTTTTGTATCAAGGAATCTTACACTCATATTCTTGAGAGACATGGAATCTTATTCTTATGAAGCTAGAATCTTATTGTGTATTACCACATATTCAATTTTTCATTACGGAAATGCTAAAACATTAGATCCAACATCTCGTGGAAAAACAAATAGAAATGTAAATTGCATCTCGATCCTTGGGGATTCCTCCTTCTTCTCCGACTGGCACCGATGACATGCTGATTGTTGTCATGGTTTGAGGTATGCACCATTGTCAGAACGATTCCTATCCACACATGCAATTGGGAAGTGAACTATGACATGAAACAATGTCAACATCGATCTAGAAGAACGAATGACTCAGTGAATAAGACACCGCTATATCAGATGATAACAGCCGCCGCAAAACTCCATAGATCCTAATATAAAAATTAGGAGACACAAGCCCCCACAAAATCACTAAAATGGTCGACAACTGACCGGGTAGGAGGTGGACACGAAGAACCAAAAGGGAAGCCTATTGTCACCACCTCCTCAATGCAACGATACCGACGACCAACTCTAAACTCAACGATGCAACGAATCATCAAGGACACGAGGTTGCCATCTCACTCACGTTGTCTAGAGGAGCGTCGTATGGTAGGGAGGGATCTACAACACATAATCTCCACGGCGTGGTCTTTGCCACCATAGGACTGCCAATTAAATCCCTAAATTACTTCATACACACTAGAAACAACAAATCCAGGGATCCCCCATCTCTTTGCCTTCAAAGAGGGAGGGAACACATAGTCTGGCTTGCAGCCAGGCGAGCAAAGTCAGCCGCCACCAATTCTCTTAAGTGCATCCGTATTTTCCTCTGCTTCGGGAGCTATTGTGATCGACGTGGGTGTAATTACAATTTCACCCTTTTTCCATTTATGGTGTTTCAGTCCCTTTATGGAAAGTTTCAGTCACTTTCTCGTATCACTTGTTTTTATGTTGTTTTATATTCATTACAAATGCATATTTTTGGTGCAATTACATTTTCACCCTTTTCCATTTATTTTTGTTGTTTGCGTGAGATGTATGAATTCCCAATTTGCACCAGCTGATTTCGTCGAAGAAGGAAGAAGAAAGAGAGGTGCTGCATCAAGGTCGATACATGGACGACGTGGCTGGCTGCAGCGTCCCTGGCAAGGCTGATCCAAGATAGTCTCGAATACGGGGACAACCCGACATCCTTGGCGAAGGCGGGGCAATAGGTTGACAATACATGTGAGGGGTGCGGCGCGCACTCGGAGGTGGAAAGGGAGTTGCACCGAAGATGGTGAGAGGGTTTGTAGATTTTAGAGGGATGGTTGGGGACATCAACAACATGAAATATGCGACAACTCGGGTGGGGTGGGGTTGTGCGTGGCAGTGCTAACCAAACACGAGTAGTGTAGGCAGGTGGTTTAGCCCATGTTGATTGTGAGATTGATGGGGTAGAAAGCTTAGAGGCGTGCATGGTAGAAAAAAATATGCAACTTATATATCTCTCGTTGGATTAACAAGGCAGAGGCAAGGAGGTGAGGGTTCATCCTTATTCTTCCCTTTTTGATTGGAGAGCTCGGGAGCAACCTCTTCCATAGTGTTCATCTTATCAGATAAAGTGAGGGTTCACTCTATTAGGAATAAATTAGTTTGTGACTGTTGATGCATTAGCATGCTACAATTAAACAAATATTCATTTGGAACATGGAACCGTCATTAGTGAAGGGTTGTGATGGTTGGCCATGTTGAATCCTAATAGTGACGTCGGTTTAGAACATAACTCTCCCAATGCAGATTTCTTAGGAATGTTTTATAGGTATTTTGCTGATGTGCCTTAGTATTTAATGAAAAGATAGGGATGTAGTAGCTTAGAGGGATGGCCCTAGTAGCTAACACACAACCCTTGCATGTAGCCATGGGCAAATAAATTTACTAACTCAATCACATGTAGTATCATAGCTGGTATCATGCATGCCAACTAGGTAATTTTGATGAGGTGTCATAGAATTAAACAAAAAAAAGAGGGTTCAGTATCATATAAAGATACCGTATCATAATAAATGCTATACTACTATGTGTCATGCATGGTAATAAATAAAGTACCACGTGATACTAATATATAATACTATGCATTAGGGAGGTAGTATCATACACTAGTATCATATGCATGAGACCCAAATACAACCCCTAAATTGACCGGCTAGTTGTCTCTTAAACTTTTATATTTTCTATGATATAACATGCTAAAAAACGATGCATTGGGGGAGGCCCCTTCTCATCCATCATAGCAGCTGACATCTTTTGAAGGCGCTCCTTGAGAGCAAATATAATAAGTGATGTAAGCGAGATGTAAGACTTTCAATATAATATTTTTAATGAGTTGAAAGAGAGAGAAGATAAAAGAGAATAGAGCAGGCTACAGATTAATAACCAGTTGCAGCATGTGCCCTAGTGGCTTTGTGAGAGAGTGAGGTGACTCATGTATCAACAAAGTAATACTCCCTCCTTCTAGGAATACTTGTCGGAGAAACGAATAAAAATGGATGTATGTAGAACTAAAATACGTCTAAATATATTCATTTTCTAACAAATATTTTCAGATGAAGGGAGTACATATCTATATCTAATTATTATACTTGCTGACTATAAACTTAAATATAAATGACATGGCAACATTATATAGCTATTAACCATGCTCCCGACCATGTATCGGTGATGTCATTATTGTTCATTCAATCACTTTCCAATTAATACTTTCTACAGATGGGATATAAATATGGCTAAACTTACCCTTGATTAATCGACGGACGGTATCAAATATCTTCTGCTATCATAAGTTGAAGCATCTTAAAAGAGCTCCTGACAAAACCTTGGTTGTACGTAACCTTCAAACGTGGACAGTAGGATTTGTTTCTTCGATCCGCTCCAAACAGGTCATGTAGGTATACGTGCCTTCGTACGAGACGCTGGTGGGGTAAGCAGCTACCCACTTCTTTTCTTTTATTGGTATAGGAAATTCGACCGTACATTACCACATAAACCTTGTCGACAACTCTCCGCGCACTGCTCCACCACAGAACCTTGTCGACCGTCGATTGTTGCCATGCGCCGGAGCGATCGGCCCCCGACGTGTCACCCCCCAGCTCACCCTTCGCCCCTCCGCGTCCGGCCTATAAAAACGACGATGCACCTCTCGTCCTCCCATTGCATTGCAAGTGAAGCTCACACAACCTACCCTACCCTACCCACCCATCCATCAGCAGTTTTTCTATCGACCAATGGCTTCTTCTTCCGTGCTTCTCGGAGCCTCGGCCACGGCCGCGCTCACCGGCACCCCGGCAGGCAAGGCCCTTCCCCGGCCTTGCTTCCTCGCCGCTCGCCCGCGCACCGTGAGCGGCGGCCGCCTCTGCCTGCAGAACGCTCCAAGGGCGACTCCGGTACGTGTGCCGCGAGCAGTACCGTTCGATCATGGCCTCATGCCGATTATTTTTACGTACGCTGCTGGTTAGTCGTCCTCTGAGATATGCTGACCGAGATATATGGGTGCATGGGACAGGCGTACAACGACGCTGCGGATGCTACCGACAAGGCCATCGACGGCGTGAAGGGGGTGGCCGACGAGTTGAAGAAGGGCGTGGCGGAGGCGGCTGAGGCCGTCTCGGGCAACACCGAGAAGGCCGCGGAGGAAGCCGGCAAAGGCGCGAGCGAGGTGGACGAGAAGGCCAAGGACTTCGGCGAGCAGGCGAAGAAGGCGACGGAGGAGGCGTGGGACGGCGCCAAGGACGCCGCACAGGGCATCACGGACAAGGTCGCGGACGCGGCCAAAAAGGAAGCTAACTAAGCTAACAATGCGTTGACTAGTCCGATATGTATCTCTCAATTCATTTTCCATTGTAAGAAGGGTTGTAAGAATGCATATACGTACTTTGGTACAAGAAGAGATAAAATAGCTGCATTTATTTTCTGACATACAGGATTACCGCCCTGTTAATGTCAAACGCAATAAAGAAAATGATGCTAAAAGGTTTACATAATAGCTATGCGTGAGTTGCTTGAATTTCGAATTTGAGTCAGTCGATTCGTGGAAGAAGGAAGGAGGAGACGAGGTGTAGCACCAAGGCAAAAGACGACGGAGCCGGGGCGAGTGGAGCGAAGCCCGGGGGCGCGGGCAAGGCCTTGGCCGGGAACGAGCCGTAGACGGAGATGGCATGCCTTGCCGCAACGTCTCAGGAGAAGGTGAGTCGGTGGTTGACGGTTCGGGTGTGGGACCGGGAAGGCTCGCCCGCGAAATGCACTTGTTACACTTCATTTTACCGTGTAAGAATGCATATATGTATTGTTGAGAGATTTTACGTCGATCCTAACAGCGGTAGAGGGGAGTACGTGAAATTTGTACTCGACGAAACGTCAGGTGAGGAAACTAGGAAACTAGGGGACTTAGGCACAGAACGCTAGGGCACACGATATATTCAGGTTCAGGCTCCTAATGTGTGTAAGAGCCCTACTTCCCGCCTTACTATTTCCTTGTGGAGAACAGAGAACTACAATGTCGAGGGAGGGACTCGGCAAGTTCTTGCGGGCGTGGAGATTTGGGTGTTTTAGGATCAATTGTGTATGTCTAAAGGGGGAATCTCCTGGCAATTTTAAGCTTTTCTATGGTAGAATATGGAGCACCCTACACATACAAGTCTAGGGGAGTATAGGTAGGGGAAAGTAAAGAGTAGAGTTAGAGAGGAGTATATGTAGTGGAAAGTAAAGATTTCACAGAAGTAAAGTAAGAGTAGATTTAGAGTGATGCAATCACTTGGGTGCTCCATGGAGATTTCCATGTGGTTTAGATAGTTGGTGCTATCCTACTCCACATTGATGGTGGCGACGGCGTGGCCTGGGGTGGCTTGGACTCACCAGAATTTGGTAGGTGGTGGCTCTGGCAGAGACAGAGGGGATGGGGTCGTAGTGGAGTAGCCTCACTGCAATATCCGGGGTGAAGTGGGGCAAAAGACACAGGGAAGTAGGGGCTAGTTCTTGGGCATGTTCACGGGCTTGGGCGCGTAGTGGAGGTGCAAGAAGTGGAGCTCATGGGCATGGACGTGCATGGGTTGTGGGCGCGTGTCGTGCAGGCGGGAGGTTGACGACACCTGCGTTATGATGTGTGGGGCCCACGTGGCTGTGTGTGTGAGAGTGAGTGAGTGAGTGAGTGAGAGAGAGAGAGAGAGAGAGAGCTGCGGTTCCACTAACGTTCGTCGGATGAAGATCGCGCGGTGATGTTAAAATGATGCTTACCACTTCAACGACTTAAGTTGCTGGGCAGCGCGCGCTTCTGGGCTGAGCTGGCTTGCTAGGTTGGGCTTGTTGCCGGTCTGCTATTATGTTAGGTAGGCTAGAATTTTTTTTTTATTTCATTCTCTTCCCTTTTTGCTGTTTTCAAATTTCCCTTTGAATTTTGAATTTGGTTTAAACCCAAACTAGCTCTAAATCCAATTTGGAAAACTAATAGAGAGTCAAACCAATATTTAGGACTTATGGAAATCAATTTCTACCCAAATAAAATGTGTAGCCCTTGAAATAACTTCTTAGTGATGTTTTGAATTCATTCAAAAATCAAATTCACTTAAATTATTTTGGCAGAAAATAATAGAGGCACAAAAAGTTATTTGGGACTTAATTTTTTCCAGCCAAATTAAAACATTGGAATTGCCACCCTATGTGGGGATATTAAGTTGTTACCTAAATATTTTAGGGTTCAATTTAATTCCCACTTTTAACTTTAGCATTTCAACATTATTAGGGATTAATGGAATTTATTTTCCAACCCAACATTTCAACATTTTTTGTCTTATAAATATTCCCTAAATGACAATTTAGGGTTCTTAATAACTCCAAATTTCTATTTGAGCCACATTTTCAATCAATTCAAGCACCTCCTAGTCAAAAGTAGCTAATATCAAGCAATCGCAATCAATTTTGATTTTTTTTAATTCCCTCAAATTTATTTATTAACATTCCAAGTTTGGGAAAAACTTGGGATGTGACAGATCCAATTTGGAGACCTTTTCTGGGACACTGTTGGAGGGAGAATTCATCGTCGTGGCTATCTTCATCCTTATTTCCGCCACCATGTCCATGTGTGTGTAGTCCTTGGATTATGGGCCTATAGTAGTGACTAGATGGCATCCTCTCTCCCTTGCTTCTAAATATAAAGATCTCGTGGGCTTGTCACTCTATGATCATACTATGTATGGATTTCTTTTGGATTGTTTTGAGTTCTTTGTTGCATGATTTATAGACATATAAGTTCTCGGATCAAAGTCTTTCATAGGCCATGTTTGGATGAATGATATCCAAGGAAAAGTTGTGTATGCTAGTTGGGTTTAATCTTGCAAGTAATCTATCCAGTGACAGAAAGGGAAAAAAATACTTGTATTGTGCTATTGCCACAAAGATATTAATATAGTTCACTAGTTTTCTCAGTGATGAACTGAAGGTAAAGAGAATATAATAACGAAATTATGTCACTTTGCTGAATGCAATATGTCATTTCTACTTAATGCCTAGAGATGCATGTCAGATAGCGGTCTAGGATGACGTATTAGCAATAGATGTAGTTAGATAACTGTCTATGGATACATGGACGTAATATTTATGCAATCATGACATATATGATCATATCATGAACACTGCAATATAATTGATAAACAATTATAATTTTTTCACCACATCTATATTATCTGGAGAGATCCCACTAGTGAAATTATGGATCCCGATATTTAATACTCATAATAAAAACCTTGATAACTAACTTTTTTTGTTATTTTATATTCTGTATGTTTATTTACACTTGATTACAATAAGTACTTACAACCGCAAAATACATTAATACTCGTAATTAGCAAAGCTAGTGAGGTTGACACAAATTACTAGAAGTGGTGGGGATAAAGTGAAGTGTTTTAATTGTCTGTAGGTACTAATCATTGGCTACAAACCAAGACTATGTGGATTGATACCTTGGTTTTCTTGCGCTTCGAGGACTAACAATTGCGTTCACTATGCACAAAGATTATCTAGCGATACCACTCACAATGGGTAAAGGTGATGTTAGTCACTACTATTTTAAAGTTGAGCCGGGAATTTTATACATATTATTGATGAAATCAAGAAAATCCAAAAATCGCATACTATGATCATACATTGTGTTCAACATTCACATGTTATGTTATAAAAAAAAGTGTAGTTCAAAAGAGATCGACAATTCTGCACTGACGTGCATCTACACCTGCGCGTGAACAAGAAATTTTGAAAAATAGTAAAAAGGTAAAAAAAACATGAAATTTTTAGGCATCTCAGATGCTCATATGCGCAAGGTGCATGCAAATTTTTGTGGTGTTTGGTCATCTGAGGATCTATTTCAGGTGTTTGAGAAACTTCTAAAAGAACACTGTTCGTCGCCAATTTTTGTTTTTTTTCGTACGGGGCCCTCAAATGTTCAAACACCACGAAATTTTGTATGCTCCTAGAACACATGAACATCTTGGATGCCTAAAAAATTCATATGTTTTGATTTTTTTTTACTATTTTTTACACTTTATTGTTCATCGTGCGGAGATAAGCCTGGGCGCCGTTTTTAATTATCGTGTTCAAAGTCCAATCTTGGAGCATGGATGTGTTGTAAGCTAGTTGTATATCCCCGGAAGAATGGTGGTCATTTATTTATAAAAGAACCCAATAAATTAACAATTTATATTATCCAAAGGCAACCAACCTATGGAAATTTAATCTACTCCGGAGCTTTAGACTTTATCTATACTTGAGATAAACAAGCATTCAATCTCTATTAAGATTGATATTTCTGAATGCGCTCTAGTGTTCCTCTATATTAATGGATATACAAGAAAATGAACACATATAAATACAAAATGATACATCGATATGGCAAAATTAATTTGCGAAGAATTATGATGTTGTCCTTTTAGTTGTGCTTATCCCTAGAAGGAATTAGGTTTAAGATATTAAGTGCATGTTTCGAAAGGGGAAATATCCCAAACTAAATAATAAGGAGAAAGCACAATTCCCCTGCAATATTTTTTTATCAAATATTTATTTCTATCAATAGAAAATTATGTAAGGCTAAGCATTTACCATAATATTGATGTTGCATTATGTAGTTACTTATGCTAATTATGATGGAAAAAATCAGTTGAGATTGTAAATTAAAGGTCCAAGTTATTATAATAAAGTAAAAACTATTGAAATAAATAAGTAGGAATCTATTATTATATAATTGATCAAGACCCTGTGAATTGTTCAAAAGTGTGTGCTCAATATTGTAGTTCATTTTGTCATCTCTACATATTTGCTATTGATCCTATATATTGTGTAAGCTCTATAAACTATAAAGTAAGGTTTGTGATTATTTGTATTTATGCTACACCATTGTCCAATGGCCCCTGCAGCTCCTTGTGTAACTCTTTTTTTGCATTACAACCTTGTATTACATGCCTTCTGCATCACATTGTTGCTCACTGTTAATTATATAGGGACCAAGGCTTCCATCTTGAATATTTAATGCCACATTAATCTTAGCTTAGAAACCCAAAATAGATTTAATAACTAAGAGAAAGATGACGCTGATTTGCCTCTTGTGGTATAGTTGTATTCGACAAATGATATGTATAAATTATTATAGAAGCTTTGCATCACATCTGATTTTTAGCCTTTCACCTAGAGTATTAAGTTATGTCTCAATTCATTGATTCTATTAGTGTAAACCTTTGTGTTGGCCAAACATTTATATAATTGGTCTTAAGAATTGCACAGTCTCTGGCTTTTTGTGGGTGAATTTTTTCACATATTTCAAATATAATATGGATGAACCATACCGACTACACATGGGGAAAACCATGAGAATTTGTGTCAACATCGTTAGATCCCACTAGATGTGTCTCCTTCCATAAAGGCGGAAGCTAAGTAAAATAAGAGGTGGGATACTTTACCATTTGGAGTAGGATAGACATCACCGCCTCAATGATTTGGATTGACTCGTGAGAGAGCGACTAAAGCCATGTCGTTGTAAATCGTTGGCCAAGAAAGGCCCCAATGCCTCTAGCCCCGATCCATATCCCTCCATTTACCGGTCAGGGGGAGACAGTAGGTCCGCATGCATTCAAGCTCTCTCCCTACATCGGAACCGTAACCAACTATTGGAGCCCAGAGAGTCTGAAACAACTATCGTTTCTCAACATACTCCCGGATAGAGATATTCATGTCTGAATCCATGCGTGAATAGGTAGAACAATTATGAGAAGAGTAAGAATCGACAACAATGATATTGGGTCTAATTTATAATAAGATATGTTGCAAAACTAAAACAATGTGGTGAAACATCAAGAGCCAAATATGATGTAGAGAGGCATTGCAACAAATAGTTCATAAAATGGAGGAAGTACTAAACTTATGACTCATTTTTTTAAACATACTACATAACTAGAACTTTAGGGGATTTTAACACATAACTAATTCTAGGAGTAATCACTAGAAAAACTTAGTCGTAAGGTTTAGCCCGTTGCCACAAAATCTAGTGCATGAGTCCCGCATGTAATAGTCTGAAGACAATGACTCGAATAGTTTTTTTGTCTCTCTAATTTTTTTTAATTTTCACTTTAAATATGGCCAAATATTTCAAAAACATACTAAATCCTTAAATATATAGCAATTTGAGCTTATATTCTTCAAGAATAGTAAGGACCCTTGATAGATTTAATAAATCTAGTCGAGTCATAGTATTTTTCACTTTTAAGTATATAGGAACTAATGTGTCCATGTTGAACATTTAATGCCACATTAATATTAGCTTAAAAACCAAAATAGATTTAAGAACTAATAGAAAGATGACATTGTTTTGCCTCTTGTTGTATGTTTGTATTCATCAAATGATATGTATGAATTTTCTTTAGATGTGCTGTATCACATCTGATTTTTAGCACTATGTTTTTAGCCCTTTACCTAGAGTATTGAGCTCTATGTCAATTTGTTGATTCTATTAGTGCACAACTTTTTGTTGGCCAAACATTGATATAATTGGCCTTAATAATTGAACATTTTTGTCTTTGTGTGTGAATTTTTTCACGTATTTCAATTAAAACATGGATGAACCATACTAACTACACATGAGGAAAACCATGAGAATTTACGTACAACATCGTTAGCGGACACTAGATGTTAGGGCTAAAGGTAATAAGATGTCGGATAATTTCCAATTTGGAATAGGACATACATGACCCCCTCGATGATTTGGATTGGCTCCCGGGAGAGCGACAAAAGCACTGTCGTTGTAAAACATTATCCAAGAAAGGCCTCAATGCCTCTGCCCTCGATATGTCTCCCTCCATTAACCGACCAGGGAGAGCCTCTAGGTCCACGTGCATCCAAGCTCTCTCCCTACACTAGAGTTGCAACCAGTTGTTGGAGCCCAGAGAGTGTGAAACAACTAGCGGTTCTTGGCACACTTCTGAGGTACTCACCCTGTGCATGACTAGTTAGAGCAATTATGAGAAGGGTAAGAATCTGCAACAATGATATTGGTCTAATTTCTATAATATATGTTGCAAAATTAAAACACAAGAAACAACTATGATGTAAAGAGTCATTATGCAACGAGTAGTTCATATAATGGAGGAAATATTAAACTTATAATTCTTTTTTCCAAACATACTACATATCTAGTACTCTAGAGGATTTTAACACATAACCAGTTCTAGGAGTAATCACTAGGAAAACAGCGTCGTCAGGTCTAGCTGGTTCACACAAAATCTAGTGCATGAGCCCCACATGTAAGTGTCAAAAGATAACAACTCAACTATATTTTTTGTCTCTCTAAAAATATTCACTTCAAATATGGCCAAAATTTTCAAAAACGTTCTAAAGCCTTAAATATCTTGACAAGTGAGCTTAGTTTTTTCAAGAATACTAACGATCATTGATTGATTTACTAAATCTAGTGTGAATCACAATGTTGTTCATTGTTAAGTATAGGAACCAACACGTCTATCTCAGACATTTATTGCCACATTAATCTTAGTTCAAAATAACCAAAGTAGATTTAATAACTAAGAGAAAGACGGCGCTGCTTTGCCTCTTGTTGTATGGTTGTATTCGGCAAATAATATGTACGTATAAATTTCCTTAGATGCTTTGCATCACATCTGAAGTTTAGCACTATGGTTTTTATCCCTTCACCTAGAGTATTGGACTCTATGTCAATTCGTTGATTTACAACTTTTTGCTGGCTAAACATTGATATAATTGGCTTTAAGAATTGCACATTTCTGAATTTTCATGTGCATTTTTTTTCATGTATTTCCATTAAAATATAGATGAAGCATACTTACTACACACGAGAAAAACCAAGAGAATTTACATACAACATCGTTACAGCCCACAAGATGTCTTCTTCCATCACAAAGGAAGCTAAAGGTAAAATAAGACATAAGATACTTTCCAATTGGGAATAGGACAGACATCACCCCCTCGATGCTTAGGATTGGCTCATGGAAGACAACAAAAGCCATGTCGTTGCAAAACATTGGCCAAGAAAGGCCTCAGTACCTCCGGCCCCGATCCATCTCCGTCCGGTAAAAGACCAGGGAGAGTCGCTAGGTCCGCGTGCATCCAAGCTCTCCCTACACTAGAACGGTAACCAGCTGTTGGAGCCCAGAGAGTGTGAAACAACTAGCGGTTCTCGACATACTCCTGGATAGAGATATTCATGTCACACTCTATATCTTACTAGTTAGAGCAATTATGAGAAGGGTAAGAATCTACAACAATGATATTGGTCTAATTTCTAGTAATATATGTTGCAAAATTGAAACAATTGGGTAAAACATCAAAAACCAAATATGATGTGAAGAGTCATTATGCAACAAATAGTTCAGATAATGGAAGAAATATTAAACTTATAACTCGTTTTTTCAAACATACCACATAATTAGAACTCTATGGGATTTTAACACATAACTAATTCTAGGAGTAACCACTAGAAAAACATAGTCGTAATGCCGCTTGACACTAAATCGTGTGCATGAGTCCCACATGTAAGTGTCTAAAGAGTAAAGACAACGACTCTGACTAGATATTTTTTTGTCTCTCTTAGAACTTTTAATTTTCACTTCAAATACGACAAAATAAAAATAAAAAAACATTTGAAAGCCCTAAATATCTGGATAGATGAGCTTAGATTCTTCAAGAATACTAAGGACCTTCGATTGATATACTAAAAAAAAATCCTTTTTCCAGTAAACATTGAATTTGCACCTCAAATTTGGTAGAAATTTGATAAGCATAGTCCAAACTCCTCAATGGCCAAGGAAAGAATGTAGCTAAAACTTTTCCAGAATACTAACTGGAAATATCTTGGTTTACTAGAACATTTTCATTTGACTGTTAACTTTGAATTTTCATCTCAAATTTGACCAAAACTTGAAAAAAAAAACTGATGAGTAAGTTGGCTAAGGCAAGGCTGAAAGGGTCGTGCCCCGCCCAGCCCATGCTATTTTTTTAAGTGCATATTTCGTTTTCAGCCATGAAACACAATCCCAATAATTATTTTCTACTGTCGGCCCGTCCAGCTTTCGGGGCCAAGCTCCGCCACTGCTTGAGTGCGTATACGTACGTTAAACCTCGTTGATAACTAATGGTTTTGCTAATTCGTATTTGCAGTTTTATGCTTTCAAAATCTACAATCTGCGATCGAGTTGAGCACACCGAGACCGGCGATGACACCTCTGGCAAGTTAATATCTCTTGCTCGGATGTATGTGACCTTCAACTTCAACCGTGTACACCAGGATTTGGTTTTTTCGATCCGTCCCAAACAGGCCTAAAGGTACGTGAGGTCGGCAAGCATGGGCAGATTAAGATTCGTTTCTCTTTCTTCTCTCGGCAAACCCTTCACGAGCATGGCTACCGCGCGCGCCACACAAACGGTCGACAGTCACGCACGCACCGCCGCACCACACAACCCTGTCGACCACCCCGTGTCGCCATGCGCCCGCAGCGATCCCCGTGGCCCCCTCCGTCCACCCCCGGCCTACAAAACCGGCACTGCACCTCTCGTCCTCCCACCGTACTACCGCAAGTGCAAAGTAGCTCATACATCCATCTCAGCTCCTCCACCGACCACCAGACCCAGATCGATGGCTTCCTCATCCGTGCTGCTCGGAGGAGGCGCGGGCGCCGCCGCCTTCACCGGCGCCGCCGCCGGCAAGGCTCTTCCCAGGCCGTGCTTCCTCGCCGCTCGTCCCCACACCGTCAGCGGCGGCCGCCTCTGCCTGCAAACCCCTCCTAGGGCGACTCCCGTACGTGCACTTGATGTTATTACTACCACACTTGCTGGTGTTTGTTCTTTGCGATGTTACGTATGCTGACTGTTCGTTGGTTCATTCGTGCGTCAGGCTAACGACGCCGTCGAGACCGTGAAGGGGGCGGCCGGGGAGGCCGGAGACAAGGCCTCGGAAGGGGCGGACAGCGTGTCGAAGGCGGCGGGCGACGCGGCGGGCAAGGTTCAGGAGGCGGTGGAGGGCGCGGTGGAGGGAGCCAAGGACCTCGGCGAGAAGGCCAAGCAGGCGACGGAGGAGGCGTGGGACGCCACCAAAGACGCCGCGCAGGGCGTCGCCGACGACGTCACCGCCGCGGTTGAGGATGTGAGCAAATGAGCTCAACATTTGCGTATCAGCTTTTCAGTTCGCCGATTGGATATTGAACATGCATGATGTGCATGCGAGTGTCTGTTTTGTGGATCTCATAATTAATGATGTATGCTTTGTATAAGAGCTACAACGTTGGTCAAAAGTTGTGCTAAAAGCATCTACAACTGAACATCTCATGCCCGTCGCAAATGTCCAGACGGGCTGCCAGAAAAAACGTCACTTAACGCCCCATATCCGATCCAAACAACTGAATTGATAGGCACTCCTCATACCTAGTTCATATCTGGGGCGGATATGAGGATGCCTGAACGCGCCCGTCATGCCGGACTGATCACAAGAGCCCATGCATCACACGCAGAGACCGGCGGTTTGACGGACGCTTCCTCCAGTTCTCGGTGTGGATGAATTCATGGTGCCGCGTGGCGTCGGTCCGACGGACGCCTCCTCCAGTTCTCGGTGTGAATGCATTCATGGTGCCGCGTGGCGTCGCTCCGGCATGCCGCCCGAGGGAGCAAGTCTATCTATTTAAGCCGAACAGTGGCAGTGAAACCCTAGCCTCCCCATTCCTTCCCACTCGCGCCGCAACTTCCATCCGCCCTGTAGCCGCTAGCCATGGCCCGGGAGAGGATCACCACCTATGCAATGTCGATGCCGGTACGTCGATTGTAGCTCGAGGAGGAGATCCGGGCCAGGCGCGCCGCTCGTGTCACTATCGGTCTGCCTCCGAATTCGCCAGAGCCAGAGAAAGAGGAGGAGGAAGCGTGGCAGCAAAAGGAAGCGGATTAGGACCCCCCACCCATGGAGGAGGAGGAGGATCTGGAAGCGGACGACGCGGCGGAGCCGGAGGAGCAGAGACCGCAGGCTTTGCCATGGAGAACGTCATGGCGGAGTTTGAGGTCGCCCAGGCAGCAAAGATGGCGAAGCAGACTGCCATCCTTAAATTCATCCAAGATGAGGCCTATATGGAGTCCAACCGCCCAGGCTTGCACCGACCCTTCTAATACTCTTCCAATATGCATCATCATCATCATCCAAACATCAACCCTTTGCTCATCTTGGAAATACACCCTATGGAAAACCTCACCCACAAATCAGTACTAGGCCACTATTTACCTATGGACCTTTCATCGTCACTGATCGAATCTAATGCCTTCTTCGGAGCTTCTAGCAAGCGATATTCAGATTTCAATCTGGCGCCGTTTGTAGTCCCATGGGCACTATGGAACTTTAGAGATGGCATTGGGTTAACCATAGCATTTGGTTGAACATGAAACAAATATGTCACCTAGTCCTACAACACCTGAGAAAGTGGAAAGTGTTTTTCAAGTTGTTCGACTTCCGCGGTGTTTGTGGCTTCAGACAAAGGTGCCCGACTTTGTCGATGCTGATGACGGCGATGCCCTTCGTGCCATTCCCTCTTTGGTGGCATCGTCCTTAAGCATTCCCACTTTTCCTACTATCTGGGGTCCATTACTCCGGGTGAAAAGCTTGACCCGGCTAGCCGGGGCAGACTATAGTAGCATCTTTGACGTCGTTCCCTCCGTTGGGATTATGACCACATGGTTGTCGCATGTTCTCATGTTAGCATTATGAGACAGGATGGTGGCTTCAGTTGCGGTCACAGATGGAGTAGCGATGCTGCGGAGTATGGTGGCTTGTCGTCCTCTAAGGTTCAAGGAGGCCCAAGACTGCTTCCCTTCGATGGTGTCCTCTCACTCTCTGGCGACGAGGTATTGGCAGTTTAGGGTGCTCCTTAGTGGTGTTAGTTCAATTGTCGCAGCCCTCCCGTCCTAGTTTGTCTGGTTTTGTGTCTGTAGCTAGGTGTAGGCGATTTTCGCCTGGTTTCACTCCAATTAACCGAGCTTTGATAGGTTTTTGGATTCGATTTTTCTTATAAACCGAATCAACTATGTAGGTTTTTGGGTTCGGTTTTTCTTATAAACTGGACCAATTATATTCTTCTTATGGAAATTCTGGAACCGTTTGCCCTCTCAAAAAGGTTCTTCGAAAAAATAAAATGCTTCAGGGATGGCTACCGCGCAGGCCCATGACTCCTTTGCCTCGGGTTGGGGCGGACCGGGAAAGTATCAGGTGCACCGGTGCTTGTGGTGCTACCGGTGCACCGGACGCCCGTAGCATGTTCAAAAATGCTTGATTTTTTTTGAAAAGAATTTAGCGCATTCACACAACATTGGTCTATGCTGTCGCAAAAATTCAACTCAAAATTTGAAATATTTCTCAAGGTACAAAAATCACAAAATCCACACTGAATAGTACACAACAGAAGTTGGGCTTTAAATTTGGCCCATTATCACATTGATGCTAAAATTGTCATTTTTGCATCTCCTCCAATGCTTTGAATTCTGATTTGAACTCTTGCAACAACATAGACCAATGTTGTGTCAATGTGCTACATTTTTTGCAGATTTTTTGAAACATTTATTAACACGCTACGACTTCCGGTGCAGCAGTAGCACCACAAGCATCGGTGCATCAGATACTTTCCCAGGGCAGACCTATGTTGTCCCAGCGGTGACACCTGGTAGAAATTTGGTTTTCGTTATATGTAGTCTATATTTTGGGCTTGGACACCAGAAAAAGTTAATGTTGCACACCGGTTGAAAAATTGGGGCAAGGAAGAGAGACATGCAGCGAGCATGACACCTTCAGCCGAATGGCCAGGTCTTTGCCCCTACCTTCTCCCACCGTCTTGTTGCCAGCGATTCTGCTCAACACACTGATTAATGGAATAATGAAATGTTCCAAGTTAAAAAAAGGTGCCACGAAGAAAGGACAAACTACAGACGCCACAAGGATGACACCATCGCCAGTGGCAAGGACAAAACACATATTCACACACTCGTCACTAATTTAAAACACGAAAACTAAAACATACTCCCCCCGATCCACATTAATTGTCGCAGATTTAGTACAAAGTTGTACCAAAATTGTGCTAAGTCTATGACAATTAATATGGATCGGAGGGAGTAAGTAATAAAATTCATTCAGTCCTTGCAGGGCTGCATTTGGGTACAGAAACTGAAGCCAGACTATAAAAATCCCAATAAGTGCAGATAAGAAAAGGTAAGGATAAAGCAACAGCACTGCTCGATGGCCGTAAAAATGTACATATGTATATGTAATATATATGACCTAATGATCCTTCTCAGCTAGCACTCTGCATTTTGCAAACAACAAAACTGGCCCCACAGAACCGAAGGAGCACACAGCAATCTGCTGCACAAGGGAAATATACAGGTTAAATACATCATCGTGTGATGTGCCTGCCTGCTGCCACAATGCCGGCTGCGTTTCGACGCGGTACAAAACTTACAGGAGACATGGGCTCCTACTGTCCTAGCCATCACCTTCTGAATAAAGCCAGGAAAGTTAAGCATTTGCCTTCCGACAATCACCATTGTTGTTCCTTTATATATGGTTAGTGTGATCTCTACTGGATAAGTAGATTGCCATGAACAAAACAACTGTGCTGAAGCAGTAGGTTCCGCGTTCAGACATAAGAGGTCAAGCGCACCTGCAGCAGGTTCGAGTGTGGGATGCTCATCGACACAATCGCCCTGCGGCAGTTGTTCCTCAGGAACGCGAAAAAATAGTTTATGATCAACTTCTTGAAGAACCACGAGTCCTTCCTGGCTTTGACAATGGGGTTGTCGATGAGATACACGGCTCCAGATTCCTTCGCCTGCTTGATGAATGCGAGCTCCAGCTCAAGGTTCTGTGTGTAATCCAACGAGGGATCTTGAGGCGTTGAGCAACTGGGTGTTTCAGGAATCGTGTCTACTGAAGGTGTAAAGTCCACCAGGAGAGGGGCATCGAGTGAGTAGAGGCTGCCGTTTGGTGCAGTGATTATCTGTCCAGGGGTTGAAGGCTCCTCATCGGAGTCAACATCATCTTCACTCTGTAGGGACAACTCTACAGCCTCCCGCTGTATGAACTTTTCAAGGCCTTCTATCAGAAGGCGCTCAAATGTGTTATGGTGCTCCTGTTTCTTGTCTTTGTATCCGTATCTGTGCATTATCAAGTTAGCATCATAAGAAAATTTTAGAGTTGATTCCATAGACTCAAGCAAGCTCTCAGAATCTCACCAACAGTTTATACTTAATGGTATGTACACCAACTTTGCATGACAATTAAAAAAAATCAATCATTGCTCATCAATGTACATGAAGATACAAGATATGGTGGCACAACAAACTATACGACTAATTCATTAAAATCACAGTACTTTTGCGTTCTACCGAAATTTGTAATTCTCCCAAGCAAAAGAAGTAATGTCAAACCCATTGGTAACAAATGTATTAGTGTAGGAATAATCATGGATCAAAGCAAATCATTTTTTTAAAAACGGAGCAAGACTCTGGTA
Source organism: Triticum urartu (assembly GCF_003073215.2). Classification (NCBI taxonomy): domain Eukaryota; kingdom Viridiplantae; phylum Streptophyta; class Magnoliopsida; order Poales; family Poaceae; genus Triticum; species Triticum urartu. Next base: position 658,218,230 of record NC_053023.1, on the reverse strand, counting down.
ACCAGGCGCTTACCGACCAGTTATTAGACTATTCTGATTTGGCATTTCTTATTTCATTTTGGTCTATACATTTTCTGTATTATTTGCGGTTGTACGAGAGTTGAGCATAATATGGAACCTACCATTTCGAGCTAGTAGGACCACTAACTGGCTGTGTGATATTCAGTAGTAATGGGCGAAAATGGCACGAATGGAGAAAATCGCATTCATACCCTGCATTTGGTAGTGCTAAAACCTATTACCAGTATTGGAGGAGGAAGGGGGGGGGGGAGGGGGGGGGGGGGGGTGGGGTGGGGAAAGCAATAAACAACAGTGCCTGTAATTCAGATAGACCTAACCAACTAGAGTCCATGTACATACCTGGCAATACAGCGAAACATGTGATAGCCCCTTGTACAAACACGCTGGAAAAGAAACCTTTCACTTTGGGGAACCGCAGGCACTGGTACATTCCTGACGCACACGAATACGATTATTGAGTGGATAGCAGGGAGGGCGGTCAGAAAATGACCAAAAATTGCAGGAACTCCTGTCACTATCTCACTGTACACCAAGCCTAGTCCAGGCGCTCTCATTGTGCCAAGGTTGGGCCCCAGTTTTCTCATTAGATCTTTTGAAAGCTTCTGTTTGAGTTCACTGTCATACTTCAGTTTGGTTCCGTAGTTCCAGATGAACATAATCATGACAAGACCAGATGCAAAGACCAACAGTGCCCAACCTCCATCCCCAACACTACTCAGAGCTGATGAGAAGAAAATCAGCTCCAAGGATAGGAATGTGATAAGGAATGACACGACCTTAATAATATTGGTTTCCCATATTAGAAGCATTATCAGTGTAACATAGACCGTGGCCATTATCATCACCCCAAGTTCAGCTATGGCTGTTCAAGATGGAACAGTGTAAGAGTGCAGAATACTGAAGCATTACAGCATATTGCATAAGCAGGAGTTAAACATAATAGCATATCCAGTGCAATACTATTACCATATGCATTCCCGACATCAGATGTGCTTCGGAAGAGCAGAATAAAGCCCAAACAGGAAGCCAGCAGAAACCAGTTTACGACTGGAATGTATATCTTAGCCATAAATTTTCGAGATGTATGGACAATTTTGAGCCGAGGAAAGCAACCAAGTGATATGGACTGCTTTAGGCATTGGAATATAGCAATCGTCATTGTCCTACTGGCAATCAGTGCAGCTAAATTAGCAAGCAAGAAAACAGGCCAGAAAACATTCCCTGCATAGAGAATACAGTGTAACAAGTCAGTAATCGCAAATAGAATATTCACATCACATATGGAAGAACTGCTGATGGGGTTCATTCATAAGAAAATGAAAAACACAGGCATATTCAGCCACATCCAACTTACCTGGAATAGATGCAAAGAAGATATGTTCAGGTGTCTTTTCGTTTGCAATGAGGAAAGCAGCTTGTCCTAAATAGGCCAAGACAAGGCAAGGAAGAACAAGAAGAACAAACATAAACTGCAAAGGAGAAACATGCTGGATATAAATATAATCAAGAGTGGATGAGTAGTGGATACATTAAGCAGATCTGAAATTTTATATAAAACTAATACTGAGTCTGAATGACTAAGAATTTATAAGAAATGTTAGGTATATATAGAACATCATCTGCATAAAGTTCAAAATAGAAGTAACACTTCCATAAACTAATGATAATACCTGAACAAATCGTACAGGAAAGTGGCAAAGATTTGAAAAGATAGCCTCAGATCCTGCAGTATAGTTGGTAAACAAATCAGTTTCTTTTTTTTTACCAAGACACTTAAAAAAAAAGTTCTGAACCAACAGACTGCATTGTGAGACAACAGACAATCTAAATAAAAAAGGGCAGCCGGGTGCATGTAGCTCCCGCTTGCGCAGGGTCCGGGGAAGGGTCCGACCACTTTGGGCCTATTGTACGCAGCCTTTCCCTACATTTCTGCAAGAGGCTGTTTCCAAGGCAACAGCTTTACCGCTGTGCCAAGGCTCCCCTTCCAATACATCATAAAAATTGTCTCAAAGTTAAAGCGCACCAGCAAAGTACACAACAGAAATCAAAAGAAAGAGGTGCACTTTGACAGTAAGAACATAAGGTTGTGTAGCAAATCAAATGGTACTAACTGATTAGAGGTAAACTGACGTTTACCTGTTGCACACAAAAGACAACCAGCAAGGGAGAGCCAGGCCTGAAAGGGATTCCTCCCAAAATAATAAAAAATGTATAGAGGATTAAACGCCTTAAAAGCTCCCGATCCATATCTACTGAGATTGCATATGCCAATTCCTCCAAGACAGCAAAACCATATCAGCAAACAAGGGCCAACTATAAATCCTATTTTGCTAGTGGCATATCTCTGTAGACTATACAGGACAACAAGAAGTGCAATTGAAATCATCACCACAACATCTGCAAATAACGTTTGATGGAATTAGGAAGAGAAACTAGCATAAATTATAAAATAAATAGCTTACTTTTGTTCCATTAAATAAAAGGAACTTCACCTTGTGAGGCCTTTGGTATCCCAACTTTCAAGCCGCTGACAGCAGACAGCACTATTCAATGATAAAAAAATTATTGGAAAATAGTCCGCATAAACTACACTTGTAAAGAAAATAAACATGTTCTTCAATTCTTTATGATGTACCACTGAACGTGTGTCAAGAAGAAGAAACAAACCTGACATTGCTGGTGTGATAACTCCATTGGATATAAACATGGCAGTCCCAAATAGTACTAAGCCTAAAAGTAACTTCTTCATCATGAGTGAAGATTCAAGTTTCTCCTTTACTTTTATGGACCTCTCAAGCTCATCTGTGGGAAGCTTGAGACGGAAACTTGACATCCTCTTCTCAGGCTGAGCTTGTACTTGGTTTGGAATGAGACTCACTTTTGCATTTCTACAAATTAAAGAATACATGGCAAATATACCACCTGTGGAGTCATAAAATAATTGAAGGATGTTAAGCCTGTAACATATCCCTGTATAATTTTTTTTTACCTTATTAACTCAATTCACAACCTCGAATATACCTTCACCATCATCATTAGCCCAAAGGACAACCAAGACATACTTCACCAATGGCATCAAAATCAGAGTATACAGAACTAGTGAGAGTGCTCCCAGAACATCCTCCTCCTCAAGAATAGGGTACTTGTTGAACATGACATCAAATGTATACAGTGGACTTATTCCAATATCTCCGAAAACCACAGCAAGAGTCTGAAGAGCAAGAAATACTGTCCTGCCAAAATCAAACTCCTGCACATGTAAATGAAATAACTGAACCATGCGCCAGATAATGAAGGAAACATGATAAGAAAATATATATTCTTTATTTAAACGGTGAGGACATTACTATCTACATGCATTTAATTTCATACAACTGTCAACAAAGACTATCCCATAGATCGATCTCCACAAAGATATTCTGCTGATGAAATTTTCAACTCTTATGGTTCATCTCATAATTAAACACATCTCCCTCCTGGGAAAATATACATTTCTTCTGATGATATGACTTCAGTTATGGTTACTCAATAGATGAAGTCACTCGAAAAAAAAGGTGATGTTATTCGCACACCGACCTGATAAATTGTTAAAAACCATAACAGTAGCCTGTAATTTTAGCTTTCGTACTAACACCCATCTATTCTACTACTGCATCGAAAATGCCCTGAACTGTCTGCAATGCGGTTGCCTGGAATGATGAAGGTAAAAAGTAAAAGATTTTGTTTGCTATGCAGGACAGCAGGGTGGTAATATTAGGTCGTAAGGGGGAGGGGGGCCTTGAGATGGCATCACTAAGCACTTTGAATTCATCCTTTTTACTAGGGAACTTTGCATGCATCTGGGTGTAGCTTGTCACCAAAATATTATGTTCAAGGAGAAATCCAATTCTCTAATTTGAAACAAGGGATAAAATGTGACTCTCCGAGGTCTGATAGCTTGCCAGCAAAAACATATGTTCAAGGAGAAATCGAATTCTCTAATTTGAAGGGGAGAAAATGTGACTCTTCGAGGTCTTTGGTGTTGAATTGGAATCTCGTTTTCATGTCGGAAGTTTATAGTTGGGCAGATTTGTTCAATACCTGCTTTAAATCTTCGATAGCAAGCATAGACAATTTTTTACTAGGAATGGACTTTTGCATTGGAGAGACTACAGTGCCTATATAAGTTCTTAGACCACCTAGAAAGAGGTACTTGCGTTGGACAAGGTATCTTTAATTATGACGTTTGAAATTTCATGATTGCCCGTATTCTCGCTTTAACCACCCACGGAGCTGGAAGAGGTTCCTGCATTGAACGTACACCGAAAGAATCTAAACTTTTATGGAAGAGAAGTGGTCTGATTTACATAACAGATGGAGGCAAACATTGTCTCCGGCAAGATTAGTATAGCAGTTTACTGATTCACTTTTATGTACAAGTTATGTCTTGTATGAGCAGATTGGGGTGGGTGATGGGTCGCAGAAATATCAGCACTACATGTAAGTGATACGAAATTAACTCATCTGATAACTATTGTTCCGATTTATGCACAAGAAAACGGTCACAAATAACATGAGCGCACGTAATCACCATTCCCGCCGCATCCTGATTACCAGTCACAATGTTATGCAAACAAAATTTGGATGAAGGAACAAAACAATTGATGTTTCTGATCGAACGCAACATATGCATCCCCTCATCCAAGCACGGCCATCCTGAACCACAAGGATGTGCAGATTCGCACTTCTCCAATCCAATGGGCAAACGCTGAAGCTAACCAAAATCGCACCGGTCGGTGGTCTGGTCACCACTCTCACGGCATTCCACGCGCGCGGCATGAGCAGCGTGCGTCGAACACCTCGCCGCATACGCAATCGAACGACACGAGACCAGGAGGGGAAACAGAGCGCGCGCTCACCTCGGGGTCCTCGAGCGGCTGCGCGCCGGAGACCTCGTTGCCCTCGACGTCGAACCAGTCGACGGTGGGCACGGTGCGGATCAGGCGCTGCCGGGCCTCCCTCTGCTCCTCGTCCTCGTCCTCGTAGTCGACGTTGTCGTCCTCGGACTCGGACTCGAAGCTGCCGCCCCGGCCCGCCGCCCCGACGGCCGCGGGCCCCCCCGCCCCGCGGCCCTCCAGCTCGTCGTCCTCCTCCTCCCCCGCGGACACCCAGCGCCACTCCATGGAGGGCGCCTTGCGCATGCCGGCCGCCGCCGACGACTCGGCCGCCATTCCCGCCGGGCCGTGGCCTCGATCAGATCGAGAGACGAGAGGACGGGGCAGGGGCAGGGACATCCGGAGGCGGGGAAGGAAATTGGCTCCGTTCCGTCGTTGCGTGTCGGGAGGAGGTGGGGATGTTCGGGGCGTAGTGGAATGGGGAGAGGAGAGAGCGTCAAAACCGGGAGGCGGGTGCGAATGGTGCTGGAGTGGAGCGAGCGGTTTGGCTCGCGGAGGGGGGACTGGTGAGGTGGCACCACGTGCGGACCACATGACCAGATCCAGTCTCCCCTCTCTGTCTCTCTCTTTTCGTCGATGGTTTTTAGATTCTCATTGAAAGTGAACCGCATTTAAGGTCCTGTTTGGGACACATGGGTTACATAAATTCCTTGTAAGAGAAAATTGCACGAATCACTAACTGTTGGTGATGATTTTGCACGGAGACAACTATTCTATGGATTTGTTGTACAAAACCGACAGTGCTCTTTTGATCCCGGGCTCACATGCTTCCTAATGAACAGTAAAATCTGAAGAAGAAAAATGGTAAATAAACTGAAATTTTCGTGATAAAATAACTTCTTGGAATTTTCGTTGCAAATACTCCACGTCCATACAAAACGTCATATATTGGTATAATCCGTTTTAGCTTGGTCTAATCCAACGGTGGGTATGTTAATTTGATTTCTTATAGGTGGATCCCGCTTGTAAGTGCACGCATGAAAAAAAAGCAGGCCATCGATCGACGAGATTAGCATGGGAATGTTAGTTAGCTTGTCTTTTTTTAATTTAATATTTTTAGTAAAAAGAAAAAAGATAGTAAATCATACTGGACGTCGTATCTTATGCATCCGGTAACCCTCATGCATCCCTGTAGCCGGTCGTCCTCGTTCGTTCGTCCGATCCTAATCCTCGTCCTCCCGTGAGTTGGCTCTTATTTTGCAGAAAAACGCCCGCTTGTGCCCTTGTTAGACGTGTGAATTTTCTAAAAGTTGTCAGATGTATCAAGGGGATTACATTGTAGATAATGGTAAAATTGTGATGAGAGCCTAAATACAAGGGCACAAGCGGGCATTTTTCTGCAAAATAAGAGCCAACTCACGGGAGGACGAGGATTAGGATCGGACGAACGAGGACGACCGGCTACAGGGATGCACGAGGGTTACCGGATGCATAAAATACGACGCCATCATACTGTACTCAATATTTATCCTGGAAATTTTCAACAAAATTGGACCAAAGGTTTTTTTTAGTTGGCCTACTAATGCGGCCTATTTTTTTGCCACCCATGTACTTACCAATGAGATCCACTTGTCACAAACCATGTAAACCTACCTAAATGCTGGATTATACGTAGCTGCAACATATTGCACCAATATGCGGTGTTTTGTGCAACAAAACCATAAAATAGGTACTCTGGAAAATCAACAACAATAGTTGGTGGTTTGTGCAATTATCTCATCTTCCAATGATCCATTTCAAAATAGTACTTCACATATTTGCTTTTATTAGGACAAGCCTTTGATAGTCAATTACATTGTTGATATGTAAATTTTGTGAGACAAAATTGTAACTACAAACAGGCAGTTTGGAATCCGGATTTAAGGACATCAATTGTGTTTCACATACAATATATACTAACAGAGTAAATGCGGTCAAATGCTTGTTCTAAAAAAAATTAGTGTGTGAAGTATTTTAAAACAGATGGAGTGTTAAAATTTACACACACTTTAGAATAGAAGTGGAAGAAGTCATATGCCCAACTGGACTGGTCCAACTCTTGAGTGCCATCTCTAAGTGGCTATTACTATATCGAATCGACTACACCCAACTGTGTTAGAGAGTGTTGCTTCTCTACTTTCGTGACGTTTGAAACTGGTTGATTCGACTCATAACCAACATCTTTCTATGGCAACTCGATTCGAATAGACTCCCTCCAAAGGACCAAATTCAACAAAGGTGTGGCCTTGTGATGGCAAGCATGCCATTCATCATGATTTTTTTACCATGGAAACTACAGGGCTTACACCCGACAACATTTTATTGATAAAAGAACAAAGAATATTATTGTGCAAGTTCCTCAAGAAGAGGAACAAAAAAATGACAAAACTATAAAAGAAAAAGGAAACAGAAAGCAAACTACCTCTAAAACCTAAGGAGTAAAAATTTGTCCATCTATGGAGTGCATCTTTGTATCTGATTTTTGATCCTGTGTGTGAGCAATGTGATATCATGGATGAATCCACTTCTCCAATGGCCAAAGGATGGCATGATGTGTCTGAATACATTGTCATTTCTGATCTTCCAAATAATCCACCAGGCTAGAAAGACTACCTTTGCAAAGAACGGTTTGTTAAAGTCCTTCCTTGTACCAATGGCAATTTGCACCATGTATTGGTTGTTCGGACAAACAATTTGCAGATAGTTCCATATCCTCACACCAAAGTATTGAAAAAATAGGTGATTTCTATCCTCTAAGGCAGAAGTTGGGCACAAGACACATTGTGGGCCATCATCAATTCTCCAATGTCTACCTTGTATCATATCTTTGGTGTTAACTCTGTCCATAATTACCAGTCAAACAAACATCTTGATTGACATGGTGCAACAACTCTTCCATGTCCAAGTCAACACTGGGTTGGTTGTAGTTGGCTGATGAAAAAAGTGTAGTACTTTTTTAGCAGTATATTCAGAGACTTTGCCATGTCTCCAAGACCATTGATCCATACCTTGAGGGTTGACTTGGAGGTTTCCCATGATATCACCGAGTTGATTGAGCTCAAGAAAGGCCTGCTCCGAAAGAAGGAGAGTGAACAACTAGGATTCTGGGATGGAAAAGGAGCAAATATTAGAGACCTATTCTGCACAGCTCCAAAAGTCCTGAAACTTCACGGAAGTTATTTCCAGAATATATAAAAAATACTGAGCACAAGAAGTACCAAAGGGGGGCCACCAGCCACGAGGGTGGGGGCGCGCCCTACCCCCTGGGCGCGCCCCCTGCCTCGTGGGCCCCCTGGTGGCCCTCCGATGACCATCTTTTGCTATATGGAGTCTTTCGTTGAGGAAAAAATCATAAGCAAGCTTTCGGGACGAGACTTCGCCGCCACGAGGCGGAACCTTGGAGGAACCAATCTAGGGCTCTGGCGGAGCTGTTCTGCCGGGGAAACTTCCCTTCGGGAGGGGGAAATCATCACCATCGTCATCACCAACGATCCTCTCATCAGGAGGGGGTCAATCTTCATCAACATCTTCACCAGCACCATCTCATCTCAAACCATAGTTAATCTCTTGTATCCAATCTTTGTATCCAAACCTCAGATTGGTACCTGTGGGTTGCTAGTAGTGTTGATTACTCCTTGTAATCGATGCTAGTTGGTTTACTTGGTGGAAGATTATATGTTCAGATCCATTATGCATATTAATACCCCTTTGATTATGAACATGAATATGCTTTGTGAGTAGTTACGTTTGTTCCTGAGGACATGGGAGAAGTCTTGCTATTAGTAGTCATGTGAATTTGGTATTTGTTCGATATTTTGATGAGATGTATGTTGTCATCCCTCTAGTGGTGTCATGTGAACGTCGAGTACATGGCACTTCACCATTGTTTGGGCCTAGAGGGAGGCATTGGGAAGTAATAAGTAGATGATGGGTTGCTAGAGTGACAGAAGCTTAAACCCTAGTTTATGCGTTGCTTCGTAAGGGGCTGATTTGGATCCATATGTTTCATGCTATGGTTAGGTTTACCTTAATACTTCTGTCGTAGTTGCGGATGCTTGCAATAGGGGTTAATCATAAGTGGGATGCTTTTCCAAGTAAGGACAACACCCAAGCACCGGTCCACCCACATATCAGATTATCAAAGTACCGAACGTGAATCATATGATCGTGATGAAAACTAGCTTGACGATAATTCCCATGTGTCCTCAGGAGCGCTTTACATCATATAAGAGTTTGTACAGGCTTGTCCTTTGCTACAAAAAGGATTGGGCCATCTTGTTGCACCTTATTTACTTTTACTACTTGCTACTCGTCACCAATTACCTTATCACAAAACTATCTGTTACCGATAATTTAAGTGCTTGCAGAGAATACCTTGCCGAAAACCTCTTATCATTTCCTTCTGCTCCTCGTTGGGTTCGACACTCTTACTTATCGAAAGGACTACGATAGATCCCCTATACTTGTGGGTCATCAAGACTCTTTTCTGGCGCCGTTGTCGGGGAGTGAAGCGTGATACGTCCATTTTGCATCATGCTTTTATATCAATATTTATTGCATTTATGGGCTGTTATTACACATTATGTCACAATACTTGTGCCTATTCTCTCTTATTTTACAAGGTTTACATAAAGAGGGAGAATGCCGGCAGCTGGGATTCTGGCTGGAAAAGGAGCAAATATTAGAGACCTATTCTGCACAGCTCCAAAAGTCCTGAAACTTCACGGATGATGTTTTCCAAATATATAAAAAACATTGAGTGCAAGAACTTCACCAGGGGGGCCACACCCTGCCCATGAGGGTGGGGGGCGCGCCCTACCCCCCTGGGCGTGCCCCCTACCTCGTGGGCCCCCTGGTGGCCCTCCGGTGACCATCTTCTGCTATATGGACTCTTTCGATGGGAAAAAATCATAAGCCATCTTCTCGGACGAAACTCCGCCGCCACGAGGCGGAACCTTGGCAGAGCCAATCTAGGGTTCTGGCCGGGCTGTTCTGCCGAGGAAACTTCCCTCCCGGAGGGGGAAATCATCGCCATCGTCATCACCAACGCTCCTCTCATCGGGAGAGGGCAATCTCCATCAACATCTTCATCAGCACCATCTCATCTCAAAACCCTAGTTCATCTCTTGTATCCAATTCTTATCTCCAAGTCCGGGATTGGTGCTAGTAGGTTGCTAGTAGTGTTGATTACTCCTTGTAATTGATGCTAGTTGGTTTACTTGGTGGAAGATTATATGTTCAGATCCTATTTGCACATTAATACCCCTCTGATTATGAACATGTTTATGCTTTGTGAGTAGTTACTTTTGTTCCTGAGGACATGGGAGAAGTCTTGCTATTGGTAGTCATGTGAATTTGGTATTCGTTCGATATTTTGATGAGATGTATGTTGTCTCTCCTCTAGTGGTGTTATGTGAACGTCGACTACATGACACTTCACCATTGTTTGGGCCTAGAGGAAGGCATTGGGAAGTAATAAGTAGATGATGGGTTGCTAGAGTGACAGAAGCTTAAACCCTAGTTTATGCGTTGCTTCGTAATGGGCTGATTTGGATCCATATGTTTCATGCTATGGTTAGGTTTACCTTAATACTTTTGTTGTATTTGCGGATGCTTGCAATAGAGGTTAATCACAAGTGGGATGTTTGTCCAAGTAAGGGCAGCACCCAAGCACCGGTCCACCCACATACCAAATTATCAAAGTACCGAACGCGAATCATATGAGCGTGATGAAAACTAGCTTGACGATATTCCCATGTGTCCTCGGGAGCGCTTTACATCATATAAGAGTTTGCCCAGGCTTGTCCTTTGCTACAAAAAGGATTGGTCCATCTCTCTGCACCTCATTTACTTTTACTACTTGCTCCTCGTTACCAATTTCCTTATCACAAAACTATTTGTTACCGATAATTTCAGTGCTTGCAGAGAATACCTTGCTGGAAACCGCTTATCATTTCCTTCTGCTGCTCGTTGGGTTCGACACTCTTACTTATCGAGAGGACTACGATAGATCCCCTATACTTGTGGGTCATCAAGACTCTTTTCTGGCCCGTTGCCGGGGAGTGAAGCGCCTTTGGTAGGTGGAATTTGGTAAGGAAAAATTTATATAGTGTGCTGAAATTTACTGTCACTTGTTACTATGGAAAGTAATCCTCTGAGGGGCTTGTTCGGGGTATCTTCACCCCGACCAGTATAGCAAAGAGTTGCTCCTCAACCTACTGAACCTACTAAAAATGAAAATGCTTGCTTTGAAATTCCTTTGGGTATGGTAGAAAAACTGCTAGCTAATCCCTTTTTAGGAGATGGAACAAAACATCCTGATGAACATCCAATATATGTGGATGAAGTTTGTGGATTATTTAAGCTTGCAGGTGTACCCGGAGATGTTGTTAACAAGAAGGTCTTCCCTTTATCTTTGAGGGGAGATGCATCGACATGGTATAGGCTATTTGACAATATGGAGTCTTGGAACTACAAACGATTGAAACTGGAATTTCATCAAAAGTTTTATCCTATGCATCTTGTTCATCGTGATCGCAATTATATATATAATTTTTGGCCTCGCGAAGGAGGAAGCATCGCTCAAGCTTGGGGGAGGCTTAAATCAATGTTATATTCATGCCCCAATCATGAGTTCTCAAGAGAAATGATTATTCAAAATTTCTATGCTCGGCTTTCTGATAACAATCGCACCATGCTTGATACTTCTTGTTCTGGATCTTTTATGATGAAGACTATTGAATTCAAATGGGATTTATTTGAAAGAATTAAACGCAACTCCGAAGATTGGGACCTCGACAATGGTAAGGAGTCAGGCATGACACCTAGTTTTGATTGTGTTAAATCTTTTATGGATACCGATATTTTTCGTAAATTTAGCACTAAATATGGACTTGACTCTGAGATAGTAGCTTCTTCCTGTTAATCTTTTGCTGCTTATGTTGATCTCCCCAAGGAGAAGTGGTTTAAATATCATCCTTCCGTAGAAGTAAAAGTAGCTGCACCTATTAAAGTTGAAGAAAAGACTATTACTTATAATGATCCTATTGTTCCTACTTCTTATGTTGAGAAACCACCTTTCCTTGTTAGGATAAAGGATCATGCTAAAGCTTCAATTGTGGTTCGTAAAAGCAATATTAAAACATATACACCTCCTGAGCAAGTTAAAGTTGAACCTAATATTGCTATTGTTAAAGATCTCTTGTCTGATAATATAGATGGGCATGTTATTTATTTCTGTGATGAAACTGCTAGAATTGCTAAACCCCGTGATACAAATAAACCTAGACCTGTGATAGGCATGCCTGTTATTTCTGTTAAAATAGGAGATCATTGTTATCATGGCTTATGTGATATGGGTGCTAGTACTAGTGCAATACCTATTGACCTATATAGAGAAATTATGCATGATATTGCACCGGTTGAGTTAGAAGATATTGATGTCACGATTAAACTTTCCAATAGAGATACTATTTCACCAATGGGAATTGTTAGAGATGTTGAAGTCTTGTGTGGGAAAACTAAATATCCTGCTGATTTTCTTGTTCTTGGTTCCCCACAAGATAGCTTTTGTCCCATTATATTTGGTAGACCCTTCTTAAATACTGTTAATGCTACCATAGATTGCAAAAGAGATGTTGTTACTGTCGGTTTAGATGATATGACTCATGAATTTAATTTTTCTAAATTTAGTAGACAACACCGTGAAGAATAATTACCTAGTAAAGATGAAATTATTGGTCTTGCTTCTATTGCCGTACCTCCTAGTGATCCTTTAGAACAATATTTGCTAGACCATGAAAATGATATGTTTATGAATGAAAGAAGAGAATTAGATGAAGTATTCTTTAAACAGGAACCTATTCTGAAACACAATTTACCTGTTGAAATCCTAGGGGATCCTCCTCCGCCCAAGGGTGATCCCGTGTTTGAGCTTAAACCTTTACCGGATACTCTTAAATATGCTTATCTTGATGAGAAAAAGATATACCCTGTTATTATTAGTGCTAACCTTTCAGAACATGAAGAAGAGAGATTATTGAAAATTCTGAAGAAGCACCGTGCTGCTATTGGGTATACTCTTGATGATCTTAAGGGCATTAGTCCCACTCTATGTCAACATAAAATTAATTTGGAAGAAGATGCTAAACCAGTTCGTGATCATCAACGCCGTCTGAATCCTAAAATGAAAGAAGTGGTAAGAAAGGAGATACTAAAGCTCCTTGGGGCAGGTATAATTTACCCCGTTGCTGATAGTCAGTGGGTAAGCCCTGTCCATTGTGTCCCTAAGAAGGGAGGTATTACTGTTGTTCCTAATGACAAAGATGAATTAATTCCTCAAAGAATTGTTACTGGTTATAGGATGGTAATTGATTTCCGCAAATTAAATAAGGCTACTAAAAAGGATCATTACCCCTTACCTTTTATCGATCAAATGCTAGAAAGATTACCCAAATATACACATTTTTGCTTTCTAGATGGTTATTCTGGTTTCTCTCAAATACATGTGTCAGCCAAAGATCAATCAAAGACTACTTTTACATGCCCTTTTGGTACTTTTGCTTATAGACGTATGCCTTTTGGTTTATGTAATGCACCTGCTACCTTTCAAATATGCATGATGGCTATATTCTCTGACTTCCGTGAAAAGATTTGTGAGGTTTTCATGGACGACTTTTCCGTCTATGGATCTTCTTTTGATGATTGCTTGAGCAAACTTGATCGAGTTTTGCAGAGATGTGAAGAAACTAATCTTGTCCTGAATTGGGAAAAGTGCCACTTTATGGTTAATCAAGGTATTGTCTTGGGGCATAAAGTTTCTGAAAGAGGTATTGAAGTTGATAAAGCCAAGGTTGATGCTATTGAAAAGATGCCATGTCCCAAGGACATCAAAGGTATAAGAAGTTTCCTTGGTCATGCCAGTTTTATAGGAGGTTCATTAAGGACTTCTCAAAGATTTCTCGGCCTCTTACTAATTTATTACAAAAAGATATACCATTTGTTTTTGATGATGATTGTGTAGAAGCATTTGAAATACTTAAGAAAGCATTGATCTCTGCACCTATTGTTCAGCCACCTGATTGGAATTTACCCTTTGAAATTATGTGTGATGCTAGTGATTATGCTGTAGGTGCTGTTCTAGGACAAAGAGTTGATAAAAAACTAAATGTTATTCAATATGCTAGTAAAACTCTAGACAATGCTCAAAGAAATTATGCTACTACTGAAAAGGAATTCTTAGCAGTTGTATTTGCTTGTGATAAGTTTAGACCCTATATTGTTGATTCTAAAGTAACTATTCACACTGATCATGCTGCTATTAAATATTTTATGGAAAAGAAAGATGCTAAACCTAGACTTATTAGATGGGTTCTCTTGCTTCAAGAATTTGATTTACATATTGTTGATAGAAAAGGAGCTGAGAACCCCGTTGCAGACAACTTGTCTAGGTTAGAAAATGTGCTTGATGACCCACTACCTATTGATGATAGCTTTCCTGATGAGCAATTAAATGTCATAAATACTTCTCATACTGCTCCATGGTATGTTGATTATGCCAATTACATTGTTGCTAAGTTTATACCACCTAGTTTCACATACCAGCAAAAGAAAAAGTTCTTCTATGATTTGAGGCATTACTTTTGGGATGACCCACATCTTTATAAAGAAGGAGTAGATGGTGTTATTAGACGTTGTGTACCTGAGCATGAACAGGAACAGATCCTACGCAAGTGTCACTCCAAAGCTTATGGAGGACACCATGCTGGAGATAGAACTGCACATAAGGTATTGCAATCTGGTTTTTATTGGCCTACTCTCTTCAAGGATGCCCGTAAGTTTGTCTTAGCTTGTGATGAATGTCAAAGAATTGGTAATATTAGTAGACGTCAAGAAATGCCTATGAATTATTCACTTGTTATTTAACCATTTGATGTTTGGGGCTTTGACTATATGGGACCTTTTCCTTCCTCTAATGGTTATACACATATTTTAGTTGCTGTTGATTACGTTACTAAGTGGGTAGAAGCTATTCCAACTAGTAGTGCTGATCATAACACTTCTATTGAAATGCTTAAAGAAATTATCTTTCCAAGGTTTGGAGTCCCTAGATATTTAATGACTGATGGTGGTTCACATTTTATTCATGGTGCTTTCCGTAAAATGCTTGCTAAATATGATGTTAATCATAGAATTGCATCTCCCTATCACCCTCAGTCTAGTGGTCAAGTAGAATTGAGTAATAGAGAACTCAAATTAATTTTGCAAAAGACTGTTAATAGGTCCAGAAAGAATTGGTCGAAGAAACTTGATGATGCATTATGGGCCTATAGAACTGCATATAAAAATCCTATGGGTATGTCTCCGTATAAAATGGTCTATGGAAAAGCATGTCACTTACCTCTCGAACTAGAACACAAGGCTTATTGGGCTATTAAAGAACTAAATTATGATTTTAAACTTGCTGGTGAGAAGAGGTTATTTGATATTAATTCACTTGATGAATGGAGAACCCTAGCCTATGAAAATGCCAAGTTGTTTAAAAAAAGTTAAAAGGTGGCATGATAAAAGAATACAAAAGCGTGAGTTTAATGTAGGTGATTATGTATTGCTATACAACTCTCGTTAAGATTTTTTGCAGGAAAACTTCTCTCTAAATGGGAAGGTCCCTACGTTATCGAGGAGATCTACCGTTCCGGTGCCATAAAAATCAACAACTTCGAAGGCACAAATCCGAAGGTGGTAAATGGTCAAAGAATCAAACAATATATCTCAGGTAATCCCATAAATGTTGAAACCAATATTATTGAAACTGTAACCCCGGAGGAATACATAAGGGACACTTTCCGGAACGCTTCAGACTCCGAAAAGGAATAGGTATGTGGTACGGTAAGTAAACCGACTCCAAAACAGTTTTTAAGGCAATATTTCTCCGTTTTGGAATATTTAGAAAAATAGAAAAATAAGCAGCAGTCCAGAAAGGACACGAGGGCTCCACGAGGGTGGAGGGCGCGCCCCCCTACCTCGTGGGCACCTCGTGTGCTCTCCGGACTCTGTTTTCTTGCATGACACGTATTTTGGTCGGTAAAAATTCATTATATAATCTCCCGGAGGTTTTGACTCCCGTATCACGCAAAATCCTCTTGTTTTTGTTTCGAGCTGTTTCTGTCAGGGTTGTCAAGGCCAGGCACTATGTCGTCTCCCTCCTCTTACAACCATGAGGGCAATGATGCTTGGCTAATGAAGATAGAGCTGAAGAGAGAAGAACCTATGGAGATCAACAAGGATGAAGGGATCAAGAAGGCCATGTAGGACCAAGTTCCAGCAACAAAAGGCACCCTTCAACTGAATCATAATCTTCTTACCCCAACAGAAATCGAAGCTTTCAAGATGATTGAGTTAGCTCGTATACAAAATAAGTATCTCACACGTGAAAATATTTTGTTGAAGGAGCATATCATCGCACTCAAGGGCATTATCCGCAAGTTAGAAGACCTCCTACGCTCGATGTGCGACTATCCATCATCAACATCCCCACCTTCTTCACCAACAAAGAAGAATTGAGTATCTGGTATGGGCACTCCACTTGGCAACTGCCAAGCTTGGGGGAGTGCCCCGGTATCGTATCACCATCACTTTTATCTTTACCATTTTTCTTAGTTTGATCCTTTTGGTAATATTTTGATCTAGTAGAATAAAAGTTCTTAGTATGATCTAGTTGTGAGTTTTGCTTTATTATCCTTCTATGTAACTGAGTCCGTGAGCTATATAATAAAGATTAGTGTTGAGTCAAGGGCTTGATTATTTTGCCATGATCCTAAGTGAATAAAGGGAAAGAGAAAGAAATAAAAAGAAACAAAGAGATCATGTGACTCTTATGGAGAGTAATGAGCTCACATAGAAAGAGTATGATGAATAAAAGTTATTGAGGGTTGACAAACATAGTTTTGGTCATCGTTGCAATTAATAGGAAGTAATAAAGAAAGAGAGGTCTTCACATATAAATATACTATCTTGGACATCTTTTATGATTGTGAGCACTCATTAAAATATGACATGCTAAAGAGTTGATATTGGACAAGGAAGACAACATAATGGGTTATGTTTTCTTACATCTGAGATAAATTATATTGTCTTGGATCCTCCAACATGTTGAGCTTGCCTTTCTCCCTCATGCTATCCAAATTCATTGTGCCAAGTAGAGATACTACTTGTGCTTCCAAATACCCTTAAACCAGTTTTGCCATGAGAGTCCACCATACCTACCCATGGATTGAGTAAGACCCATCAAGTAAGTTGTCATCGGTGCAAGCAATAAAAATTGCTCTCTAAATATGTATGATTGATTGTTGTGGTAGAAATAAGCTTTATACGATCGTGTGATATGGAAGTAATAAAAGCGACAGCCTGCATAATAAAGGTCCATATCACAAGTGGCAATATAAAGTGATGTTCTTTCACATTAGGATTTTGTGCATCCAACCATAAAAGCGCATGACAACCTCTGCTTCCCTCTGCGAAGGGCCTATCTTTTACTTTTATCTTCTTTGCTGCAAAAGAGTCATGGTGATCTTCCTTTTTACATTTTATCCTTTGGCAAGCACAATATGTTGGAAAGATCCCGGTATATATGGCTAATTGGATGTGGGTTTTCATGAACTATTACTGTTGACATTACCCTTGAGGTAAAACGTTGGGAGGTAAAACTATAAGCCCCTATCTTTCTTCGTGTCCGATTAAAACTCCATACCCATAAGTATTGCGTGAGTGTCAGCAATTGTGAAAGACTATATGATAGTTGAGTATGTGGACTTGCTAAAAAGCTCTTATACATTGACTCTTTCCTATGTTATGATAAATTGCAATTGCCTCAATGACCGAGATTATAGTTTGTTAGTTTTCAATGAAGTTTACGATTCATACTTGATATTGTGATTGAATTATTACTCTAGCATAAGATATCATATGACAAGAATTATATAAGTTGTTGCTCTAAGAATAATCATGATGCCCTCATGTCCGTATTTTATTTTTATCGACACCTTCATCTCTAAACATGTGGACATATTTTTCGATTTCGGCTTTTCGCTTGAGGACAAGCGAGGTCTAAGCTTGGGGGAGTTGATACGTCCATTTTGCATCATGCTTTTATATCAATATTTATTGCATTATGGGCTGTTATTACACATTATGTCATAATACTTATGCCTATTCTCTCTTATTTTACAAGGTTTACATAAAGAGGGAGAATGCCGGCAGCTGGGATTCTGGCTGGAAAAGGAGCAAATATTAGAGACCTATTCTGCACAGCTCCAAAAGTCCTGAAACTTCACGGATGATGTTTTCTAAATATATAAAAAACATTGAGCGCAAGAACTTCACCAGGGGGGCCACACCCTGCCCACGAGGGTGGGGGGGCGCCCCCTACCTCGTGGGCCCCCTAGTGGCCCTCCGGTGACCATCTTCTGCTATATGGAATCTTTCGATGGGAAAAAATCATAAGCCATCTTCTCGGACGAAACTCTGCCGCCACGAGGCAGAACCTTGGCGGAGCCAATCTAGGGTTCTGGCAGGGCTGTTCTGCCAGGGAAACTTCCCTCCCGGAGGGGGAAATCATCGCCATCGTCATCACCAACGCTCCTCTCATCAGGAGAGGGTAATCTCCATCAACGTATTCATCAGGACCATCTCATCTCAAAACCCTAGTTCATCTCTTGTATCCAATTCTTGTCTCCAAGTCTGGGATTGGTGCTAGTAGGTTGCTAGTAGTGTTAATTACTCCTTGTAATTGATGCTAGTTGGCTTAATTGGTGGAAGATCATATGTTCAGATCCTATATGCACATTAATACCCCTCTGATTATGAACATGTTTATGCTTTGTGAGTAGTTACTTTTGTTCCTGAGGACATGGGAGAAGTCTTGCTATTAGTAGTCATGTGAATTTGGTATTCGTTCGATATTTTGATGAGATGTATCTTATCTCTCCTCTAGTGGTGTTATGTGAACATCGACTACATGACACTTCACCATTGTTTGGGCCTAGAGGAAGGCATTGGGAAGTAATAAGTAGATGATGGGTTGCTAGAGTGACAAAAGCTTAAACCCTAGTTTATGCGTTGCTTCATAAGGGGCTGATTTAGATCCATATGTTTCATGCTATGGTTAGGTTTACCTTAATACTTTTGTTGTATTTGCGGATGCTTGCAATAGAGGTTAATCATAAGTGGGATGTTTGTCCAAGTAAGGGCAGCACCCAAGCACCGGTCCACCCACATACCAAATTATCAAAGTACCGAACGCAAATCATATGAGCGTGATGAAAACTAGCTTGACGATATTCCCATGTGTCCTCGGGAAAGCTTTACATCATATAAGAGTTTGTCCAGGCTTGTCCTTTGCAACAAAAAGGATTGGGACACCTTGCTGCACCTTATTTACTTTTGTTACTTGTTGCTCGTTACAAATTATCTTATCACAAAACTATCTGTTACCACTTATTTCAGTACTTGCAGAGAATACCTTGCTGGAAACCGCTCATCATTTCCTTCTGCTCCTCGTTTGGTTCGACACTCTTACTTATCGAAAGGACTACGATAGATCCCCTATACTTGTGGGTCATCAAAGCGCCTTTGGTAGGTGGAATTTGGTAAGGAAAAATTTATATGGTGTGCTGAAATTTACTGTCACTTATTACTATGGAAAGTAATCCTTTGAGGGGCTTGTTCGGGGTATCTTCACCCTGACCAGTAGAGCAAATAGTTGCTCCTCAACCTACTGGACCTACTGAAAATGAAAATGTTTACTTCAAAATTCCTTTGGGTATGATAGAGAAACTGCTAGCTAATCCTTTTGCAGGAGATGGAACATTGCATCCCGACTTACACTTAACCTATGTAGATGAAGTTTGTGGACTATTTAAGCTTGCAGGTATGCCCAATGATGTTATCAAGAAGAAGGTCTTCCCTTTATCTTTGAAGGGAGATGCATTGATATGGTATAGGCTATGTGATGATATGGGATCATGGGACTATAAGCGATTGAAATTGGAATTTCATCAGAAGTTTATCTGATATGTCTCCAACGTATCTATAATTTATGATTGCTCCATGCTATATTATCTACTGGTTTGGACATTATTGGGCTTTATTATACTCTTTTATATTATTTTTAGGACTAACCTATTAACCGGAGGCCCAGCCCAGAATTGCTGTTTTTGCCTATTTTATGGTTTCAAAGAAAAGGAATATCAAACGGAGTCCAAACGGAATGAAACCTTCGGGAACGTGATTTTTGGAACGAACAAGATCCAGGAGACTTGGACCCTACGTCAAGCAACCAACAGGGAGGCCACGAGGTAGGGGGCGCGCCTACCCCCCAGGCGCGCCCTCCACCCTCGTGGGCCCCCTATTGCTCCACCGACGTACTTCTTCCTCCTATATATACCTACATACCCCAAATGATCAGATACGGAGCCAAAACCCTAATTCCACCACCGTAATTTTCTGTATCCACGAGATCCCATCGCGGGGCCTGTTCCGGAGCTCCGCCGGAGGGGGCATCGATCACGGAGGGCATCTACATCAACACCATAGCCTCTCCGATGAAGTGTACGTAGTTTACCTCAGACCTATGGGTCCATAGTTATTAGCTAGATGGCTTCTTCTCTCTTTTTGGATCTCAATACAAAGTTCTCCCCCTCTCTTGTGGAGATCTATTCGATGTAATCTTCTTTTGCGGTGTGTTTGTTGAGACTGATGAATTGTGGGTTTATGATCAAGTTTATCTATGAACAATATTTGAATCTTCTCTGAATTCTTTTATGTATGATTGGTTATCTTTGCAAGTCTCTTTGAATTATCAGTTTGCTTTGGCCTATTAGATTGATCTTTCTTGTAATGGGAGAAGTGCTTAGCTTTGGGTTCAATCTTGCGGTGTCCTTTCCCAGTGACAGTAGGGGCAGCAAGGCACGTATTGTATTGTTGCCATCAAGGATAACAAGATGGTTTTTTTATCATATTGCATGAGTTTATCCCTCTACATCATGTCATCTTGCTTAAGGCGTTACTCTGTTCTTATGAACTTAATACTCTAGATGCATGCTGGATAGCGGTCGATGTGTGGAGTAATAGTAGTAGATGCAGGCAGGAGTCGGTCTACTTGTCTCGGACGTGATGCTTATATGCATGATCATACCTAGATATTCTCATAACTATGCTCAATTCTGTCAATTGCTCAACAGTAATTTGTTCACCCACCGTAAAATACCTATGCTCTTGAGAGAAGCCACTAGTGAAACATATGGCCCCCGGGTCTATCTTCATCATATTAATCTTCCATTACTTAGTTATTTTCATTGTCTTTTATTTTACTTTGCATCTTTATCATAAAAATACCAAAAATATTATCTTATCATATCTATCAGATCTCCCTCTCGTAAGTGACTGTGTAGGTATTGATAACCCCTTATCGCGTTGGTTGCGAGGATTTATTTGTTTTGTGCAGGTGCAAGGGACTCGCGCGTAGCCTCCTACTGGATTGATACCTTGGTTCTCAAAAACTGAGGGAAATACTTACGCTACTTTGCTGCATCACCCTTTCCTCTTCAAGGGAAAACCAACGTAGTGCTCAAGAGGTAGCAAGAAGGATTTCTGGCGCCGTTGCCAGCGAGGTCTAAGGAAAAGTCAAACATACCAAGTACCCATCACAAACCCTTATCTCCTGCATTACATTATTTTCCATTTGCCTCTCGTTTTCCTCTCCCCCACTTCACCCTTGTCGTTTTATTCGCCCCCTATCTCTCTCTATCCTCCCTCTCTTTCTCTATTTGCCTCTTTTTGCCCGTTCCCCGTTTGCTTGTCGTTATGGCGAGTCCTCTATCTTCTCCGTTGTCTCCCGAGAATGAAGTTCTAAATTTTAAGCAAAGGGAGGGAGAAAATCTAAAAGACGCTTGGTATAGAATTTTCAATGCTCAAAATAGATCTACCAGGAAGCAATCTACTTATGTTCTTCTTCGCAATTTTTATGTAGGCGTTACTCCTTGGCACAGATATATCCTTGATACCATTACCGGAGGGAACTTCTTGGGTAGCCACACTTTTGATTCTTACAATGCTATGATAGATTTGTTTGGCTCACCACCTCTTTTGGTTAATGGAACTATGTTAACTTTGGAGCATGTAATGCAAAAACTTGAAATTATTGAAAATAAAGTTGCTACCGTTGAGTTAATTGAAAATTTCTATAAAAAGATCCATAACCAAATTACCCAATATGGATCTAAAGTAGGAGTAACTTTGAAAAATATTAAAGAGAAGGAACCTATAGTTAATGAAAGAATAAATCATGATTCCACTAGAATCGATAAACTTGAGGGTATCATTACCAACTTGGGAACCGCTTTTTCTTCCGTAAAGAATACTCCAAGTCCTCCGACTAAAATTGCCAAGCTTATGTATGTTCCTAAAAATATAGGTGAATCCTCTAGCAAAGAAACTGCGGATCTCAAATCTATAAGTGTTCATCCTAATCTTTTTGCTATTATTAAGGAACCATTTGCTGCTAATGATTTTTTCGATCTTGTGCCTAAAAGTTTGATAATCAATAAAAAGAAAGAAATTCCTAAATACGGTAGATGCCTCATTGAAGAATTACCAACCAAAGATGGCAATACCTAGATCTATCCTTGCTTTTTATGCCTAGCTAGGGGCGTTAAACGATAGCGCTTGTTGGGAGGCAACCCAATTTTATTTTTATTCCTTGCTTTTTTATCATGTTTAGTAATAAATAATTTATCTAGCCTCTGTTTTGGTTGTGTTTTTTGTGTTTAATTAGTGTTTGTGCCAAGTAGAACCGTTGGGAAGACTTGGGGAAAGTCTTGTTAATCTTGCTGTAAAAAACAGAAACTTTAGCGCTCACGAGAACTGCTTCCATTTTTATTTGGAAAGTGCTATTTAGTTAATTATTTTTTCAGATGATTAATAGATAAATTCCTCACGTCCAGAAATTTATTTTAGATTTTTTGGGGTTCAGATCTTGCGCTAGCTACAGGTTACTACAGACTATTCTGTTTTTGACAGATTCTATTTTTCATGTGTTGTTTGCTTATTTTGATGAATCTATGGCTAGTAAAATAGTTTATAAACCATATAAAAGTTGGAATACAGTAGGTCTAACACCAATATAAATAAAGATTGAGTTCATTACAGTACCTTGAAGTGGTCTTTTGTTTTCTTTCGCTAACGGAGCTCACGAGATTTTCTACTTTAAGTTTTGTGTTGTGAAGTTTTCAAGTTTTGGGTAAAGATTTCATGGATTATGGAACAAGGAGTGGCAATATCCTAAGCTTTGGGATGCCCATTGAACCCCAACATAATCTAAGGACACCTAAAAGCCAAAGCTTGGGGATGCCCCGGAAGGCATCCCCTCTTTCGTCTACTTCTATCGGTAACTTTACTTGGAGCTATATTTTTATTCACCACGTGATATGTGTTTTGCTTGGAGCGTCTTGTATGATTTGAGTCTTTGCCTTTTAGTTTACCACAATCATCTTTGCTGTACCCACCTTTTGAGAGAAACACACATGATTTGAAAATTATTAGAATACTCTATGTGCTTCACTTG
>NC_053023.1:658158577-658193677 GCF_003073215.2 Triticum urartu | reverse complement strand
CTGGCAGGCCGGATTGCTGCGCTAAGCCGGTTTATCAGTCGCCTGGGTGAGAAGGCAATCCCTTTGTATCAGATGTTGAAAAAGACAGATCAGTTTATCTGGAGTTCTGCTGCTGATGAAGCATTTGAGGACTTAAAGCGGCAATTGGCCAATCCGCCTGTGCTCGCCGCTCCCATTGACAAGGAGCCGTTACTGCTATATGTTGCTGCTAATGTTCGCTCGTGCGGTCAGCGTAGCTATTGTGGTGGAGCGAAAAGAGGCAGGTAAGGAGCATCCGGTTCAACGTCCGGTCTATTATATCAGCGAGGTACTCATTGAGTCCAAGCAAAGGTATCCGCATTGGCAGAAGCTGGTGTATGGAGTTTTTATGGCAACCCGGAAGCTTAAACAATATTTCCAAGGGCAGTCAATTACGGTAGTCAGTTCTGCTCCTTTGGGAGATATCATCCAGAACCAGGAAGCAACTGGCCGGATTGCAAAGTGGGCCATAGAGCTAGGGCCGTACGGTTTGAAGTATGTGCCTCGGACACCGGTTAAGTCTCAAGCACTTGTTGATTTCATCAATGATTGGA
Source organism: Triticum urartu (assembly GCF_003073215.2). Classification (NCBI taxonomy): domain Eukaryota; kingdom Viridiplantae; phylum Streptophyta; class Magnoliopsida; order Poales; family Poaceae; genus Triticum; species Triticum urartu. The sequence continues at coordinate 658,193,105 of NC_053023.1, read as the reverse complement.
CGGAAATTCAAGCACCTGAATAAAAGCCGGATCATACGTATTGGACCATCCATTCTGATGGATCCAGGAAGTTGGAAGGCTCGGGGCTGGAGTCGTATTAACTTCCCACGAGGTGATAAGTTTTGTTATGTTCTCCGTTTAATGTTCCCTTGTACTAACAATGCAGCTGAGTATGAAGCCTTGCTCCATGGTCTCCGGATGGCTAAGGAGATGAATCTAAGTCGAGTTAAGTGCTTCGGTGATTCGGACCTTGTGGCTCAGCAAGTGTCTGGCACTTGGGACTCCAAGGACCCACTCATGGCAGCATATCGTCGTGAGGTGGATATTGTTGCAGGTTATTTCAGAGGCTATCAGGTGGACCACGTGGACCGGCGGAAAAATGAAGCGGCGGATGCTTTAAGCCAGCTGGGCTCTCAGCGCAAACCAGTCCCACCCAATGTTTTTCTGGATGTGCTGCACAACCCGTCGGGGAAGATCCCCGGTGAAGAGGATTTAGCCATTCCTGATCCGGAGACTCAATTGGTGGCAGTTCTTCATATTATTCCGGATTGGACGCTTCCTTATCTGGCGTACAAGAACCGGGGCGAGTTGCCAGAAGATGAGATTCTGGCCCGGCAGATAATCTGGCGATCCAAGTCCATGGCTGTCATCAACGGTGAGTTGCATCATTGCAGTGTATCAGGAGCTTTTCAACGTTGCGTGTCTCCTGAAGAAGGCCATGAAATTTTGCGGGAGATCCACGAAGGAGATTGTGGTCACCACGCTAGTTCAAAGTCTCTGGTGGCTAAAGCGTTTTGCCATGGTTTCTATTGGTTAACTGCTCATGCTGATGCGAAGGATCTGGTCAGACGATGTGATGGTTGCCAAAGGTTTTCAAGACGTGCTCATGTACCGGCTCAAGAATTGAGGATGATTCCAATTACTTGGCCGTTTGCGACTTGGGGGCTGGATATGGTTGGGCCTTTCAAAAGGTCCAAAGATAAGAAGACCCACCTCCTGGTGGCGGTGGACAAGTTTACAAAGTGGGTGGAGGCAGAACCTGTTAGCAAGTGTGATGCGGCCACGGCGGTTCAGTTCATCAAAAAGGTGATTTTCCGGTTTGGCTTTCCGCATAGTATTATCACAGATAATGGTACCAATTTATCCAAAGGTGCTATGAAGGAGTTCCGCGAACGGGAGCACATCCGGCTCGACGTTTCATCAGTGGCACATCCACAGTCCAATGGTCAAGCAGAAAGAGCTAATCAAGAGAACTTGAGAGGCATCAAGCCCCGGCTCATGGTTCCTTTGCAGAGAACGCCGGGTTGTTGGGTAGAAGAATTACCATCTGTGTTATGGAGCATCAATACAACACCCAACAGATCAACAGGATGCACACCGTTCTTCATGGTTTATGGAGCGGAAGCGGTTCTCCCTAGTGATATCCGTCATGATTCACCTCGTGGCACGGCTTATATTGAAGCGGACAACGAGACAGCACGGCAAGATGCTTTGGACCGGTTGGATGAAGAGCGTGACATCGTAGCCACCCGATCGGCGATTTACCAGCGGGATCTTCGTCGTTATCACAGTCGCCGAGTCAGAACCAGAGCCTTTCAGGAAGGAGATTTGGTGCTTCGGCTCATCCAAGATCAGACTGGTATGCATAAGCTATCCCCACCTTGGGAGGGGCCTTTCGTGGTCAGCAAGAATCTGCACAACGGGTCGTACTATCTGATTGATATTCGAGAGCATAAGGACTCACGTACATCAGAGGAGGAGACTAACAGGCCGGAATATAGCTCATCTTCGGCCTTACTATACCTGAGCCATTGGCTATACTTATGTACATATTACGACAATGTATATATTATGATTAAATATAATAAACCGGAACCTCAGCTAAAGCGGGGTATCTGTTCTTTTACATCATGTGAGGTTACACGGAGTTGCTCTAAAGCGGCCTCCGGTTTACCCCTTGAGTTCGCTTTGCTAAAAGCATCGTGTTATATCACTTGGAGGATTGGTCGTGTCCGAACCAATACCATGCCTCTTGATAGGCGAAAGCCACCAGATCACTTGGGGACTTGGTCATGTCTGAACCAGTCATGCCTCTTGATCGGCCTAAGGCCACAGAATCACTTGGGGGCTTGGTCGAACCCGAACCATGACCACGCCATTTGGTCGGCATAAATGCCACAAGAATCACTTGGGGACCTGGCTAACTAGAACCATAGTTACACCTAACGGGAGCTTGGTCGTGTTTGGCCATGGTTACGCCATTTGATCAGCTTAAATAAATCTTTTTTGGCAAACGTTTTTGTCGTTGCTTTTGCTTCATACTTTTCTTTGAAGGGGGTTTTTTTGCTTTTTATTGTGTTCTTTAAACCGACAAAGTTTTTTAACCAATCAATTGACGGAACACAGTTCACGTCAATCCGGAGACTATTTGTCCGGTTTGATCCTTGTTGTTAACATCCTCTTATGGAGTAACACGGTGTTTTTATAACCCGGCACGGTTTACATGGTAACCAGTGTCATATACATATACAGGAGTTGTTATTTCCTCCAACAGTGTGGGTTTGCAAAACTCCGCTTCAAGGTTGGCCAAGCCAACTTCACACTCAACGGTGGCAGGTATTATGTATCTCAAAATTTTGATCATATACTTAAAATTTTGTTTTGGATGTTTTGACTTTATATATACAGACATCATATTCCGCCTGACGGTACAACCGCGGTGGCACTTGACGAATTTCTTATTTCAGAAAGTGTTTTGGAAAGTTCATTACCACAGGAAGAACAAGTTATGCACGAAGGCATATCAACATCAAAGGTATCAGCTAGCCTATTACAAGGCAACATGGTGCCCATAATAACATAATTGTTTTTCACAAAGGAGAGGCAGTTTTAAAACCGGCTTCCGGTTTAAGCTTGGCCACCAGCCTGGCCTGATGGTTGTGGGTCATCCTGCGCCGCTTCAGCTTCCGTTTCTCTACCCAGTGGCTGGAAATCCACAGTTGTCCAGTCGATTCCCATTAATGCTTGAAAAACAGCTTCGTCATGGATTAGCGAAGACGGGTCAATATCGGGAGCGTAAGTATGCTTACGGATTGGAGGGATCAGTTTCCGATTCATGGATTGGTGCAGCTATTCGCTTGTTCTAGCTGTCATATTGGGCTTGATAATGAGACAAGTCTGCTTCCTCAGCAGTTGACAAGCTAGCGGACGTACCTCCCGGTTTATTGCTCGCAGATCCGCTTCACCAAATTCTGACCCGTCTTCCTTCAAGCTGGGATAGCCCTGAGCCGCTTCAATAGGATCAAAATCCGGCACCCAGGCTTTTGCCGGATTAAGCATTGATTGCACCGGTTCGAGCAGCAGATTTCTTCAGCTCTTCAACCCGGCAGGAAGCACTGACAGTTTCATCAGAGTATCTTGAATCAAAGTGGGCGCCGGTTTGTTATGAGACGCGGTACAGATGATCCGTTGGGCACCAGTATACAATTGTTCAACCAAGGTATAGGCGGCTTTCAATTTCTTCCGCACATCTGACCCCAAGTGACCAATGCGTGTCCCTGAAATACCATAAAGGTTAATAAACCGGCGACTCTGTAAGAAGGCAGAACCAATTCAGAAGGCAAGCTGGCTTACCAAAGATAGCAGTGGTCATGGCATGAACGTGCCGCTTTATGCTGGTCAGTTCATCCGTCACTGGTTTTAGTGCAGCCTCGGCATCCTCTGCTCGTTTGATCAAAGCGGACTTTTCAGTGGCCCAATCCGCCCGTTTCTTCTTGAAGTTCTCCTTAAGTTGTTCCATGGCGCTTAAGGCACTGGCCAATTCCTCTTTTGCTTTGGAGGTTTCAGCCTGTTGGGTTTTCAGGTTTTCTTGCAGATCGATGACTTGGTTTTCTTTCGCCTTCAGCTCCGCCTGCAGGCATACAGATATATGTTTCAACAAATCGGTAGAAGGATTCAAGTACCAACCACATAACAAGTTATGCGCTTAGCACTTGGGGGCTAATTGTATTCGATCTTCATCTTTCAATTGTTTACAAAGTCCCAAGATCAATACAAGCATTCAACTTGGCACTTGGGGGCTAATGGCTATTTGATCATATGTATTCTGATGCGGCAGTTTCAATTACTTAAAGTACCGGTTTAACTACACTAAGTTGAACCGGCCCTTGGGGGCTACATCAGCAAATTTCAAAGCATCAAGATTTATATTATTAAGTCCCGGTTTGAAAGAATATTTCAAACCGGCCCTTGGGCTAGGAGAGTCAGCAAGAATGAAAGCATACAAGCAGGAAGGAGCATATGGAAGTTACCTCATATTTATCTTTCATCATGTTAACCAGACCGGCTTCATAGTCACGGCTGGTATACAGCCGGTTCAGATAGCCGGAATGGATATCTTGGGCGTTCAGAGCAGCGTAAGTCGTCAGATCGCGTTCCACTTGCCTTTGCCAAAAGCAGCAAACTCTTCCTTGGCAGAATGTTTGGATAAAGCGACAGGGTTGCTTGGCTCAGTATGGCCAGTACCAGTAATGACAACCTCATCATCCTTGGTACCGCCGGTTTGCACTGGAGCTGTTGGCTTGTCAGTAGGTTTGCTGGACCGGTGGATTTCAATCCGGATGGAACCTGTGGGCTGATGGATAGGACCTGAGGTATCAGTAGGTATCTCTTCAGCAATAAGATCATCATCTGGCTGCGGTGGATCATTGGGAATATCCTCAGGAATAGCCGCTTCAAGATTGGGTGTTTTGCCTGGTTCAAGAATGACATCTTCTTCGGCCGCTTTGTCCAGGCGGGCCTTCTTGCTTGGCCTAGGTTTGGCCCTGAGAAGAATAACAAAATTAAATACAGCATATGTTCTAAGGCAATATACTGCAAACATCACAATAAATATAGCTTACCCAAGCACCGTTTTGAGCGGTGGGAGCTGAGTAGCCGATGACTCGCCAGAAGATGAGTGGGAAATAACCTGGTAATCGGAGTCAGACGGATTAAGAGGTTGACGAAAGCAGCCCGCTTTAGGACAAGCACTGACAAGCAAATTAGAGACCTCGGAATGACGTTTCCGAACCGGACTGTTCGGTAAACCGGCGGAGGTAACTACCTGGCCGCTGTGCCGGGTGGTGCGGCGAGCTTCGTGTTGTTGAGTCTTCATAAGAAGTTTAGGATCCAAATAAGCAAGAGGATGAGAAAATTTAACTTTCCGGTTTGCCTGACGGATTTTTTGTGAAGGCAAAGTTTCTGAATCGGAAGAGAGAATAATTACCTCTGCAACATCCGCGTGGCTGGCTTCGGCATCATCCTGACAAATATCATCATCAATAAGACGCATGAAAAATAAACCAAGTGAGTCAAGCTCTACCTCAAAGTCCGGATTATCCCCCTCGTCATCAGGGGCCGGATTAGAAGATGCAGTGGTTCTTTTCCGGTGGGCAGTCTTCTTCACAGCTTTAGTCTTTTGCCGGGTTGCTCTTTCCGGTTTGTCTGGTTTTTCTGGTTTCTCCTGCGGCAGCTTTTTGCTCCAAAACGGATCATCGCCCTAATTATGCAGACACTGATATTAATTAAAACAATGACCAGACATATCAATAACAGAATTCAGCAAGAGAAAAATCAAAGTCTTACAGCTGGCGGTTTGTTTGGTGCACAGAAGAAAGCAAGGCCGGTTCTAGCGCAGACATTTTTCATATCTTGCAGCACAGCCTTCTGTGATTTCTTCAACCAGGAGAGTTGGAGTTTGGAATGTCGCAGTGGGTCATCAACACTATCAGTATACTCGCAATCAAACCGGAGCGCTGACTAAGGGGCAGTATGCTCCATGATATCCAACAGCGAGCGAGATCAACACCCTGTTAAACCGTTGGCCATAAAGGCTCTGAGCTTTGACAGCTGGGGAGCATATTTGCTTCTCTCCTAGGGCAGTCAATCTTTGAGGAAAAGGGTGTGTATTGCTGAGCCGCTCCGGACGAAAGCCAGGCAAGGGATTCTCACCAGCAGGGGAGGTGTCTTTGCAGTAGAACCATGTCTGATTCCACTCCTTGGGGTGACTGTGCAGCTTGGCGTGAGGGTATGTGACCTCTTTCCTTTTCTGAATTCGCCATGCCACCCAACTCCGTATTAGAGCCATCAGTAAACTCAGTACGGGGTTTAGATGGAAAAAGATCTCTGAAATAATTCCACTGTGGGCTCCTCTTTGAAAGAACACCTCACAGAGTACTTGGAAGTGGCACATATTTGTAACAGAGTTTGGGGCCAGTGTCTTGCGGATGGAGTGGAAATCGGCTAAAACATCCCGGTAAAATTTAGAACCGGGCAGCTTAAAGCCCTGGGCTAAGTGATCTACGAAAACAACAACCTCTCCTTCTCGAGGTGTGGGAGGGCATTCTTTGCCACGAGCCCTCCAATGGATGGTATCTTTACTGCCTAAAGTGCCAATCAGGACTAGATCGTCCAGTTGATCCTCTGTGACGCGAGAAGGAACCCAATTGCACTCATATACTTGCTTGGCCATGATGGAATCTACAAGGCAGAAGATCCCAGTTCAAAAATGCATTTAATCAAGGTACGTTGGTATGGGCACTGTTAAACCAGAGATAGAACTATCTGAACCGGAGTTTCATGAAGCAACCAACATCTGGCGGTTCAACAAGGGGACTAATGGTATATACCGGTTTGTCAAATTTTTCTACAAAGTTAAACCGCATGGTCTAAGCATTGAACAGTCAAGACTGCAGATGAGTAAGTACACAAAAACAGATTTCACAAGATTATACTACAGCTTTGGATCTGGAACATGTTTATAAAGGAGATAAATATTCAAGGCCCAAAAGGAGCAGTGCCGAATCAATAAGACGAAGGTACGGATAAGATCTATGGTCTTAATATGCAAAGTGAAAACGGAGGATAAAAACTACTGCTACACAGAGCAAGATTCACAGACTCGTCTAAGGATCTATCATATGAACAAGAAGCAAGCGATGAACGCTAGAGAACATGGAAACCCTAGAACAGATCTATGATGAAAGATAGAAGACTTACCGGAGCTGAGGAAGAAGCGGAAGGTCGCCGCGGTGCTCTGGTACGCTCAGGGTGATGCAGCGGCCAAAGTTGGTGCAGAGGTCGACGGCGGCGGCGGAGCTCCGAAGCTGGGCGACGCGAGGAAGATGAAGCAGAAGGGCACGAAGGGGAAAAAGAAATGACCCTTCGGTCCTATTTATAAAGCAAGGGACAGGTCAGGCGCGAAAATCAAGGGGCCGCAAGTTTGGAAACAGAGCTGTCGCCTCGATTATCGCAGATCTATTAAACAAGAAGGTATCATGGATAATTTCTTTATGACAGATGACGTCACGCCGGTTTACAGCAATCGAGAACATGACATCACGGCGGTTCACCAAACTACAAGAAGATGTTGAAGATGAAGTTTTTGCTAAGGATTGACATGAACCTGTTCAAATCAATCTGGGCCTAATGTTGGGGATATTACTACTGGGCGTAAACCGGCCTATCTGGGCCGGATTAACTTCATCAGTAGTTAAGCATGTTAAAGCCCATGAAGATAGATGAGGGCTCAAGACCCATAATCGGTTGAAGAGCCTGTAGCCGTAAACCGGCGTCAATATGTAACTTGTATTGTAAGTTAGGAATAAGTAGAGACCAAACCGGACACATCTATGAGCCGGTGTTGGGACTCTGTAAACCGACGGGCGTCACCCATGTATATAAGGGGACGACCCGGCGGCGGTTCAAGGACAACAGACAACAACTCGAGACATAGGCGAAGCTTGTTTGCTCCCTAGTCATCGAAACACCCATCAATTCCATCACAACTAGACGTAGGCTTTTACCTTCATCGAAGGGGCCGAACTAGTATAAACTCTCTTGCGTCCTTGTGTCCGCTTTAACCCCTTCAAGCTAACCCGTCGCGATGGCTCCATGACTAAGTCCTTTCTCTAGGACATCTGCCGTGACAAAACCACGACAGAGTATGAACCACATAATGCAAGAACATGCCCGAAGTCGGAGATGCTGAAAAGACAGCAAAAAGCAAGAGAAGAAACAGAAAGCAAACCTAGAGCCAGCAACAAGATAGTGGTGGAATATGAGAGGAAGACGAAGATGAAGACACCATCAAAGAAGAGAAGACGAAGAGGAAGAGGACGATGAAGAGGAAGAGGAAGAGGATGATGAAGAGGAAGAGGTACATGTCAAGCAAAAACCACTACCACCAAAGCCTAGGAGGAGCGCAAGGCTCATGAACAGTTAGACTAGGTCAATTAAACATAGCAAACTTATGTCATGTCAATGTGCATAATGTTATTCCACTTTTGAAACAGTATTTTAGGAGAAGCTTACTTGAACTTCTATTGTTGAAGTTTCCACAGAAATTATGCACTAGAAGTTCAAGTAAGCTTACTGCAGAAGTCCTGGTATAGTATGAGAGGAGGTGCTTGTGATGTATTGCATGAAAGAGCAAGCAATAATAAAATGAAAAATATACATTGTGAAGTTCAAGTAATATTACTGCAGAAGTCCTACTATATTATGGCAAGGAAGTGCTGAGCTTGTGATCTATTGCATGAAAGGCAAGCAGTAATAAAATGAAAAATACACACTGTGAAGTTCAAGTAATATTACTGCAGAAGTCCTACTATATTATGGCAGGAAGTGCTGAGCTTGTGATCTATTGCATGAAAGGCAAGCAGTAATAAAATGAAAAATACACACTGTGAAGTTCAAGTAATATTACTGCAGAAGTCCTTGTATATTATGAGAGGAAGTGATGTGCTGGTGATGTATTACATGCAAAGTGCAAGCAAGAACAAAAATGAAAAATATAGACTATGAAGTTCAAGTAAGATTACAGCGGAAGTTCTGGTATATTATAGCAGGAGGTGTTGGTGTTGTATTCCATAAAAGAGCAACCAGCAAATAATCATACAGTTTTGAAGTTCAGGTCAGCTTACAGAAGAAGTTCTGGTATATAAAATCGATGTAGGAAAAATATGCTTAAAAAAATTAAAGTTTCACCGTATGAACTAAGGTTAGCAAGCCTAAGACAACGCGCTCAGATGTGAAGTTCTGTTTGGATACGTGCAGAAGTTCATGTACAATGCTGACAAAAGATAAAGAAACGTCAAGGAGTGTGTGAGAATATTTTGCACAAAGTTATAGCTGAAATCCATTCGCACTTGAAAAAACACAAAAAAAAACAAACATAGATTCTATGCAAAAGGTACATATTGATTGGGTTGAAAAATACCAATACATTACACAACACATAATATCCTGTCCATCTGAAACCAGCAGCCCTGCCACATCTCAAAGCAGAAGTTCGAGTCTACGATCATATGTTGGGGCCCAAAAATAAACAACACAAAAAAACAAGCAGTTCAACCGTAACCGAGGGAGAAGTTCAGGTACATCTGTTGGGGCAAAAACATGCAACACATGGATACTGAAAATGATGTAGTACATTGAAATTCACAAAGCCAAATCATTCTTCACACCAAAATACATTTGTCCACAATATCATAAGTAATAGTGCTGCACCTATAGATACACAAATCACTAAAACATTCTTACAACCAAATCTTTACGGAATTGTTCCAATCATTATCAAACCTAAAAATCTGTACGAAATCAAATCTACAATGAAACTAATGCTTCGAATTCACGAGCCAAAGGACTGGATCTCTTTAGGGAGCTTTGAACGAATGACTTCATTTTTCTTGCTAAACATCAGAGTGTGCATGAACTCAGCCTTCCAGTCATCTGCAGCAGCCTGCAAACAAAGAAAATGAAAACGATGGTTTAGTAAGGGATAACTAAAACCATAGCAGGAGTGTCTCAGCAAAAACACACAAGAAAAATGAAAGGATGATCAGACAAGAACAAGGACAGATCATACTTCCACATCACCAAAATCTTCAACAATCTCATCGCCATCATATGAAGAGTAGAACTTCACGGCAAAGAAACCACAATCATTATTCTTCTGCTTTGGAACATCGATAAAAGTCGGCCTCTTTGCAATAGTCACCCAGTTAGGCTGCTTGCTCGCTTTGTACGCAGCCTTGCCGTACACCTCCTCGAAGCAACCCAACAAATCTCTTGATCCCCTAGAAATAACAAAATAAGATGAAGTCAAAAACATGTTAACCAAAATAGTTAAGTTCAGGTACATAAAAAGCGACACTTGCATAAGATCCAGCTAAACAAATATCAGGCACATGATAGTCGCTCGCAGTTCAGAAGTTCAACTTCCAAATGATAGTCAGTTCAAGCAGTATTACCAAAACAGAGACAACAACATATTTTGTCAACGCAAGGCATAATAAACCTTCGTGTCAAACAAGAGAACGTGAAAGGAGGTTCAGGCTAAGAAACACTCACGATATTTTGACAGTCCCCGTGGAAACTCGTTTGTGACGTTTCCATATTAGCGTAAGGAAGTGAATCAAGGATGTCAATGCTCCCACAATATCTAGTCACCACATACACACTGTAGTGCACCATTGTGCCAATTGGCTTGAATAGTATCAAGAAAACCTGCCAAGAATGAAAGTCTGGTGAACACAAACTACAAAGCATATGTACTGAAGAACTGCATGAACAAAAACTTCTTGACAAACTCAACAAAAGGATGCACATGAAATTAAAAAAAGCAAGAGTTATGAAAACCTAACCATCTTTGCGTTAAGAAGGTCTTCTTCCTTGCGAGCAAACATTGGGAGGAGACCAACAATTTTTTTTTGCATCAAACTTTGGAACTGTTGCACCGAAGAAATCATACTCCAGGCAGTACTGTGCATTCACAAAAACACAATCAAAACACCTCCCAAATGCCACTACAACAAAACTAAGGCAAAAAAGAGAGATAAGGGTGCAAAGAACTAAAACCTGTATGAAGTAGGGACTAAGTACAACCCTGTCAGCACTAGTGAATATCTCAGAGGTCTCCGGCTTATCCTTCCACAAATTTATGAGATAATCCATTGTGTCTCCTTCCATCTGCTGCCCTTCATCGAAAAGAGTATAAAGGACACGTCCTGTGAGGTCAATCACATTCGCAGGGATGGTAAACATGCAGTAGCTTGTCCTGTAGAATATAAAAGGATGGTAAAAAATATATTATAAGTTCAGATACAACAACAAACAGAAGTTCAGATACTATAACTCAAAAGGCAAGAGGAGACATAAAACAGAAGTTCAGATACTACAACAACGGTAGTTCAGACAATATAACAACAAAAGTTCAGACACTATAACTCCAAGGCAAGGCAGAAATGAACAGAAGTCCACATACTACAACAACAAAAGTTCAGACACAGAGTAGCATCTCTGGCAGCAACAAAGTTAAGAAGAAGAAAACTCACTCAGAATAGTTCTCCAGACCGTCTTTACTAAGCACATACTGTTTCAACTTCCGGGCCTCGGATAGATGAGGGTAACTGTATTCTTTTAGGGGAGCGACAGGATATTACGCTTCAAAGGCCTTTAATCTTGATGATCTCTCTTGGAAATCGTGAAGTTATTTGCCATTTGACTCAACTACCGGTTCCCTCCTTGATGAAGCATTCTTACGATCTACAGCAACGTACCAACAGCCATTTAACTTCTTGTACGGGTAAGCAATCTTCTCATAATCATCATCGGAAATACTTCTACTATCTGACCCCTTCCTGGAGCAAGTTTATCCGAGTACCACGAATACCACCAGAACTTCCCCTCTAACTTGATGAGAGGAATAAGGGTTCGGGTCTATCATCTTCGATTGTCTAATGAGCCTCCATGCTGTATTCCTGACGAGGCAAATGATAGTGGTAGTCGGTCAAGTCCAACGGATCCATTGTCAAAGAAAAGGAAGAGAAAACATCACCATTAAATATCACTGAAGTTCAGGAACAACGCAATGTGCAGTCCAACTAATAAAGATGACATGGTTACTACTCAAGCTGACCTAAAAAAATAGTTGCATTAAAAAACTAAATGAAGTTCAGGCACAACCAAAGGCACAGTTCAAGATAAACCGATGAACTGGAAAACATTCAACTACAGCTAACAAAACCATAGAAAGGCATCATCTCTGAAGTTCAATTAGAAAGAAATGCTCATGGATCCAAACTACCTGCGAAGTTGCGCCATGCACACCTCTCCCTTCAGAAACACAAGCCACTAATCAACAACATTACGTGTATGATTCATGCTCTCAGGTAGACATCCGACTACTCTTGCACCAGATGCATCTCATCAGAAGTCCGAAAGAGCATCTATCTTGCTGTAACTCGAACGGTAGTATAGAATGGGAAAATAGCAGATGCAGGGAAGTGATCAGTCATATACAATAGTTACGATCTTAGTACCTAAGAAACTCCTCGTATACTTGGCTGTCAAAGTTAAAGAGCTGATGCAGTAGCATTACGCGACGTCATCTATCTCTCGCGTCATCTGTAGTTGCTTGTGTATATATGCAGAAAGACACGTCATGACTACAATATGGATGCGCGTAGAGCCTCGATATATAGATGGAAGTTTCACGCAAGCTCGAGACTCGCGGTCAATGTAAAAAATGCTGTATAAAGGCAGCAGAAAGGCAAGACCGATAGACGAGAAAGCACGACAATGTCGAACTTAAGATCACACGAGCTGTTCGATGAAGACAGAAGTGATATAGATGGACTAGTGCCCTCACCGATGAGCTTGTTTGTGCTGACCGAGATCGAGCACGAGTGCGCCCGAGCGAAATGTCTCGTTGTATGAGGAACTGAAGAGTTCGTGGATCATCGCTCAATATAGGCGTCGTTCTGCTGTGATATCAATCCGTGTAAACGGAGACACATTTATACTATGCGAATACCGCAAGCATTAGAAAGTATAGAGATTCTCTATGTCAAGATTCAGAGAATAGAGTCCCCATGCAACGCACCACGCATTAACAGTGTAACTATGGAACCGCATATAAGCAACGATCAATGCGTAGGTCCCGAGCGTAATAGAGACAAATAATAGGTGATATATAAGATAAAATTGTACACACAACGGAGTACTCCATTTATCGTGCACTCGCGTCTAGCAAGAGAGCTAGCCAGACACGTATTGAGGCCATGTGTTAGTGAAGCAAATGCAGAAGTCGTTCAAGAGTGAATATAGATATTCATGTAGTCTAGCAGCAGTTCTACATGTTGTCATGATCACCACTGACAAACGATATTCACGCGTATCATCTCTAGGGTTGCATAACCCAGCACGGATATCAACGGACACGCATCTAACTGTCCATATGGATGACTAGCCTTAAACGATATAAGATGCGACATGAGTCGACGCAAACGCATTTGATGCGGTGCTAAAAAGTTCTATCTGTAGTGACTCGGCCAGCTGAAGGAATATAGCCCGCAGTGTGTCCTCTTCGCTATGCTTGGAGCGATGAAGAATCACATGCGTTAGGCTAGCCTTCTTATTATCCCTCTATATTATGCAGTCGCAAATAACATGTCTAGATATCTAGAATAACTCATCTATCTATATAGTAAGACGACTACCTTAAAAAAAAGACAGCTAACACTAAGGACTCGTCATGGCCATCTATATACCCATAGCGATCACATTGTGATAGTGAGTATAGTCACTATACACCCCTCACTATCCACAAGATGTGATCGGTCTATGGGTATATGATGGTTCCATGACGAGTCCTTATAGCCTGTCTGTTGGCTATTTTAGTAGTGTACTTACTATATAGTCTCATAGTGAGTTATTCCTTTATGATATCTAACTATGTTATGTTCGCCAGATTTACTAAGCATAATAGATAATAAGCAAGGTCAGCCTGCGTGATTCTCATCGCTCCAAGCATAGCGAAAGTGGACACATGCGGGCTATATTCCTTGAGCTGAGTCTCGTACAGATAGATTATAGCACCGCATAATGCGTTTGCGTCGACTATGTCGCATAATACTTATATCGTGTCGTAAGGCTAGTATATATGAGACAGTATAGAGCTCCTTGATATTATAACATGCCTATACGCGTAATATAGTTTGTCAGTGGTGATCATATGTATGCTGACACATGAATATATTATTCACTCTTGAACTGACTTCTGCGTGTGATATTGCTTCACTAACACAGGCCTCAGTGGCAGCTAGCTTCTTGCTAGACGCGAGTGAGCACGATAAATTCTCTTGTGTCAATGAACTATACAATCTATCTTATATATCACCTATTATGTTGTCTCTCGCTCGGCTACGCATTGATCGTTGCTTATATGCGGTTCCAATAGTTACATTCTCTGTTAATGCGTGGTGCGTTGCATGGAGACAAATTTATTTCTGAACTTGACACTCAGAGAATCTCTGATCACTAATGTCTTGCGGTATTGCACAGTATTAGTTAAATGTATTGTCTCCGTTACAATCGGATTGATATCACAGCAGTAAACTGGCCTATTGAGCATATAGTGCCCGAACCTTCATTCCTAGTGTAAGAGACATCTCCTCTTCGATCTCTAAGGTCAGCTTAAGATAACACTCTCACTCGGTGAGTCGGTCATAGCGACATGCTTATATCATCTGTCCATCGAACAGTCGTGTGTCATTATGTTCAGACATTGTCGATGCTCTCGTCTATCTCCTCTGCCTTTACTGCTGTAATCGCATTTGTGATTACATTAGACCGCGAGCTGAGCCAAACTCTCCATCTATATATCGAGGCTGCACTAGCGACCCATATTGTAGTCATGACGTGTCTGGAATTCGTGTATATAAGATCAGTGACTGCGAGAAGAATAGATGACGTCGCCGTAATGCTACTGCATAGCTCTCTGGCCGTCGAAGTATAGAGTGAGTTGCTAGTAGGTATAAGATCGTAACCTATTGATATGAAGATACTCCTGCATCTGCTATCTATCTTCCAGATTGACTATACTACCGTGAGACAGCAAGAAGATGCTCTTCGCTTCTGGATGATGATGAATCTGAAGAGTAGCGGATGTCTAACCGAGAATGATATATGAATGTTGTCGTGATTTAGAAGTGGCTGGTGTGTTTCTGAAGGGAGAGGTGGTGTATCATGGCGAACGCAGGTAGTTGAGAAAATTGGCAAACCATGAGCATTTCTTTCTAATTGAACTTCAGAGATGATGCCTTTCTATGGTTTTGTTAGCTGTAGTTGAATGTTTTCCAGTTCATCGGTTTATCTTGAACTGTGCCTTTGGTTGTGCCTGAACTTCATTTAGTTTTTTAATGCAACTATTTTTTTAGGTCAGCTTGAGTAGTAACCATGTCATCTTTATTAGTTGGACTGCACATTGCGTTGTTCCTGAACTTCAGTGATATTTAATGGTGATGTTTTCTCTTCCTTTTCTTTGACAATGGATCCGTTGGACTTGACCGACTACCATGCGTTCATTTGCCTCAAACTTTAGAGGGGCTCATTTAAGACTTAATCGAATGATACCCAACAGGTAAAAAGAGCTTATTGTCCTCTCATCGAGATAGAGGAGGCAAAGGTTTCGTCGTATTGTGGATCACTCGGATAAACGCAGCAACGCGGGTATATAAAGTATTCGATAGTTATAGTAAATTGCTAATACACAACCTGTACAAGAAGAAATGTGATTCTTAATCGTAAGAATGCTTGCATCAAGTAGCTGTATCAAATCCAAATAATCTTTACACGATTTCCAATAAAATAGAGAGATCATCAATTAAAGGTTATAAAGTAATATCCTGTCGCTCCCCTAAAAGAATACAGTTACCCTCATCTATCCGAGGCCCGGAAGTTGAAACAGTATGTGCTTAGTAAAGACGGTCTGGAGAACTATTCTGAGTGAGTTTTCTTCTTCTTAACTTTGTTGCTGCCAGAGATGCTACTCTGTGTCTGAACTTTTGTTGTTGTAGTATGTGGACTTCTGTTCATTTCTGCCTTGCCTTGGAGTTATAGTGTCTGAACTTTTGTTGTTATATTGTCTGAACTACCGTTGTTGTAGTATTGAACTTCTGTTTTATGTCTCCTCTTGCCTTTTGAGTTATAGTATCTGAACTTCTGTTTGTTGTTGTATCTGAACTTATAATATATTTTTTACCATCCTTTTATATTCTACAGGACAAGCTACTGCATGTTTACCATCCCTGCGAATGTGATTGACCTCACAGGACGTGTCCTTTATACTCTTTTCGATGAAGGGCAGCAGATGGAAGGAGACACAATGGATTATCTCATAAATTTGTGGAAGGATAAGCCGGAGACCTCTGAGATATTCACTAGTGCTGACAGGGTTGTACTTAGTCCCTACTTCATACAGGTTTTAGTTCTTTGCACCCTTATCTCTCTTTTTTGCCTTAGTTTTGTTGTAGTGGCATTTGGGAGGTGTTTTGATTGTGTTTTTGTGAATGCACAGTACTGCCTGGAGTATGATTTCTTCGGTGCAACAGTTCCAAAGTTTGATGCAAAAAAAAATTGTTGGTCTCCTCCCAATGTTTGCTCGCAAGGAAGAAGACCTTCTTAACGCAAAGATGGTTAGGTTTTCATAACTCTTGCTTTTTTTAATTTCATGTGCATCCTTTTGTTGAGTTTGGTCAAGAAGTTTTTGTTCATGCAGTTCTTCAGTACATATGCTTTGTAGTTTGTGTTCACCAGACTTTCATTCTTGGCAGTTTTCTTGATACTATTCAAGCCAATTGGCACAATGGTGCACTACAGTGTGTATGTGGTGAACTAGATATCGTGGGAGCATTGGCATCCTTGATTCACTTCCTTACGCTAATATGGAAACGTCACAACGAGTTTCCACGGGGACTGTCAAAATATCGTGAGTGTTTCTTAGCCTGAACCTCCTTTCACGTTCTCTTGTTTGACACGAAGTTATTATGCCTTGCGTTGACAAAATATGTTGTTGTCTCTGTTTTGGTAATACTGCTTGAACTGACTATCATTTGGAAGTTGAACTTCTGCTGTTTGTTTAGCTGGATCTTATGCAAGTGTCGCTTTTTATGTACCTGAACTTAACTATTTTGGTTAACATGTTTTTGACTTCATCTTATTTTGTTATTTCTGGCGATCAAGAGATTTGTTGGGTTGCTTCGAGGAGGTGTACGGCAAGGCTGCGTACAAAGCGAGCAAGCAGCCTAACTGGGTGACTATTGCAAAGAGGCCGACTTTTATCGATGTTCCAAAGCAGAAGAATAATGATTGTGGTTTCTTTGCCGTGAAGTTCTACTCTTCATATGATGGCGATGAGATTGTTGAAGATTTTGGTGATGTGGAAGTATGTCTGTCCTTGTTCTTGTCTGATCATCCTTTCATTTTCTCTTGTGTTTTTTGCTGAGACACTCCTGCTATGGTTTTAGTTATCCGTTACTAAACCATCGTTTCATTTTCTTTGTTTGCAGGCTGCTGCAGATGACTGGAAGGCTGAGTTCATGCACACTCTGATGTTTAGCAAGAGAAAATGAAGTCATTCGTTCAAGCTCCCTAAAGAGATCCAGTCCTTTGGCTCCGTGAATTCGAAGCATTAGTTTCATTGTAGATTTGATTTCGTACAGATTTTTAGGTTTGATAATGATTGGAACAATTCCGTAAAGATTGGTTGTAAGAATGTTTTAGTGATTTGTGTATCTATAGGTGCAGCACTATTACTTATGATATTGTGGACAAATGTATTTGTGTGAAGAATGATTTGGCTTTGTGAATTTCAATGTACTACATCATTTTCAGTATCCATGTGTTGCATGTTTTTGCCCCAACAGATGTACCTGAACTTCTCCCTCGGTTACGGTTGAACTGCTTGTTTTTTTGTGTTGTTTATTTTTGGGCCCCAACATATGATCGTAGACTCGAACTTTTGCTTTGAGAGTGTGGCAGGGCTGCTGGTTTCAGATGAGAGGATATTATGTGTTGTGTAATGTATTGGTATTTTTCAACCCAACAATATGTAGCCTTTTGCATAGAATCTATGTTTGTTTTTTTTTGTGTTTTTTCAAGTGCGAATGGATTTCAGCTATAACTTTGTGCACAAAATATTCTCACACACTCCTTGACGTTTCTTTATCTTTTGTCAGGCATTGTACATGAACTTCTGCACGTATCCAAACAGAACTTCACATCTGAGCGCGTTGTCTTAGGCTTGCTAACCTTAGTTCATACGGTGAAACTTTATTTTTTAAGCATATTTTCTCCTACATCGAATTTTATATACCAGAACTTCTTCTGTAAGCTGACCTGAACTTCAAAAACTGTATGATTATTTGCTGGTTGCTCTTTTATGGAATACAACACCACACCTCCTGCTATAATATACCAGAACTTCCGCTGTAATCTTACTTGAACTTCATAATCTATATTTTTCATTTTTGTTCTTGCTTGCACTTTGCATGTAATACATCACCAGCACATCACTTCCTCTCATAATATACAAGGACTTCTGCAGTAATATTACTTGAACTTCACAGTATATAATTTTTCATTTTATTACTGCTTGCTTGCCTTTCATGCAATAGATCACAAGCTCAGCACTTCCTTCCATAATATAGTAGGACTTCTGCAGTAATATTATTGAACTTCACAATGTATATTTTTCATTTTATTACTGCTTGCTCTTTCATGCAATACATCACAAGCACCTCCTCTCATACTATACCAGGACTTCTGCAGTAAGCTTACTTGAACTTCTAGTGCATAATTTTTGTGGAACTTCAACAATAGAAGTCAAGTAAGCTTCTCCTAAAATACTTGTTTCAAAAATGGAATAACATTATGCACATTGACATGACATAAGTTTGCTATGTTTAATTGACCTAGTCTAACTGTTCATGAGCCTTGCGCTCCTCCTAGGCTTTGGTGGTAGTGGTTTTTGCTTGACAATGTACCTCTTCCTCTTCATCATCCTCTTCCTCTTCCTCTTCATCGTCCTCTTCCTCTTCGTCTTCTCTTCTTTGATGGTGTCTTCATCTTCGTCTTCCTCTCATATTCCACCACTATCTTGTTGCTGGCTCTAGGTTTGCTTTCTGTTTCTTCTCTTGCTTTTTGCTGTCTTTTCAGCATCTCCGACTTCGGGCATGTTCTTGCATTATGTGGTTCATACTTGTCGTGGTTTTGTCACGGCAGATGTCCTAGAGAAAGGACTTAGTCATGGAGCCATCGCGACGGGTTAGCTTGAAGGGGTTAAAGCGGACACAAGGACGCAAGAGAGTTTATACTAGTTCGGCCCCTTCGATGAAGGTAAAAGCCTACGTCTAGTTGTGATGGAATTGATGGGTGTTTCGATGACTAGGGAGCAAACAAGCTTCGCCTATGTCTCGAGTTGTTGTCTGTTGTCCTTGAACCGCCGCCGGGTCGTCCCCTTATATACATGGGTGACGCCCGTCGGTTTACAGAGTCCCAACACCGGCTCATAGATGTGTCCGGTTTGGTCTCTACTTATTCCTAACTTACAATACAAGTTACATATTGACGCCGGTTTACGGCTACAGGCTCTCAACCGATTATGGGTCTTGAGCCCTCATCTACCTTCATGGGCTTTAACATACTTAACTACTGATGAAGTTAACCCGGCCCAGATAGGCCGGTTTACGCCCAGTAGTAATATCCCCAACATTAGGCCCCAGATTGATTTGAACAGGTTCATGTCAATCCTTAGCAAAAACTTCATCTTCAACATCTTCTTGTAGTTTGGTGAACCGCCGTGATGTCATCTTCTCTGATTGCTGTAAACCGCGTGACGTCATCTGTCATCAAGAAACTATCCATGATACCTTCTTGTTTAATAGATCTGCGATAATCGAGGCGATAGCTCTGTTTCCAAACTTGTGGCCCCTTGATTTTCGCGCCTGACCCATGTCCCTTGCTTTATAAATAGGACCGAAGGGTCATTTCTTTTTCCCCTTCGTGCCCTTCTGCTTTCTTCCTCGCGTCGCCCAGCTTCGGAGCTCCGCCGCCGCCGTCGACCTCTGCACCAACTTTGGCCGCTGCATCACCCTGAGCGTACCAGAGCACGCGGCGACCTTCCGCTTCTTCCTCAGCTCCGGTAAGTCTTCTATCCTTTTCATCATAGATCTGTTCTAGGGTTTCCATGTTCTCTAGCGTTCATCGCTTGCTTCTTGTTCATATGATAGATCCTTAGACGAGTCTGTGAATCTTCGCTCTGTGTAGCAGTAGTTTTTATCCTCCGTTTTCACTTTCACATATTAAGACCATAGATCTTATCCGTACCTCTGCTTATTGATTCGGCACTGCTCCTTTTGGGCCTTGAATATTTATCTCCTTTATAAACATGTTCCAGATCCAAAGCTGTAGTATAATCTTGTGAAATCTGTTTTTGCGTACTTACTCATCTGCAGTCTTGACTGTTCAATGCTTAGATCAGGCGGTTTAACTTTGTAGAAAAATTTGACAAACCGGTATATACCATTAGTCCCCTTGTTGAACCGCCAGATGTTGGTTGCTTCATGAAACTCCGGTTCAGATAGTTCGTCTCCGGTTTAACAGTGCCCATACCAACGTACCTTGATCAAATGCATTTTTGAACCGGGACTTCTACCTTGTAGATTCCATCATGGCCAAGCAAGTGTATGAGTGCAATTGGGTCCCTTCTCGCGTCACAGAGGATCAACTGGACGATTTAGTCCTGATTGGCGCCTTGGGCAGCAAAGATACCATCCATTGGAGGGCTCCTGGCAAAGAATGCCCCCCCCACACCTCGAGAAGGAGAGGTTGTTGTTTTCGTAGATCACTTAGCCCGGGGCTTTAAACGCCCGGTTCTAAATTTTACCGGGATGTTTTAGCTGATTTCCAACTCCATCCGCAAGACACTGGCCCCAACTCTGTTACAAATATGTGCCACTTCCAAGTGCTCTGTGAGGTGTTCTTTCAAGAGGAGCCCACAGTGGAATTATTCAGAGATCTTTTCCATCTAAACCGCCGTACTGAGTTTACTGATGGCTCCAATAAACGGAGTTGGGTGGCATGGCGATTCAAAAAGGAAAGAGGTCACATACCCTCACGCCAAGCTGCACAGTCACCCCAAGGAGTGGAATCAGACATGGTTCTACTGCAAAGACACCTCCCCTGCTGGTGAGAATCCCTTGCCTGGCTTTCGTCCGGAGCGGCTCAGCAATACACACCCTTTTCCTCAAAGATTGACTGCCCAGGAGAGAAGCAAATATGCTCCCCAGCTGTCAAAGCTCAGAGCCTTTATGGCCAACGGTTTAACGGGTTGATCTCGCTCGCTGTTGGATATCATGGAGCATACTGCCCCTTAGTCAGCGCTCCGGTTTGATGTGCGAGTATACTGATAGTGTTGATGACCCACTGCGACATTCAAAACTCCAACTCTCCGGTGAAGAAATCACAGAGGCTGTGCGAAGATACTGAATGAACCGGAACACGTCTGCGCTAGAACCGGCCTGCTTCCCTTCTGTGCCACCAACAAACCGCCAGCTGTAAGACTTTGATTTTTCTCTTTGCTGAATCTGTTATTGATATGTCTGGTCATTGTTTTTAATATCAGTGTCTGCATAATCAGGGCGATGATCCGTTTTGGAGCAAAAAACTGCCGCAGGAGAAACCAGAAAAACCAGACAAACCGGAAAGAGCAACCCGGCAAAAGACTAAAGCTGTGAAGAAGACTGCCCACAGGAAAAGAACCACTGCATCTTCTAATCCGGCCCCTGATGATGAGGTGGATAATCCGGACTTTGAGGTAGAGCTTGACTCACTTGGTTTATTTTTCATGCGTCTTATTGATGATGATATTTGTCAGGATGATGCCGAAGCCAGCCACGCGATGTTGCAGAGGTAATTATTCTCTCTTCCGATTCAGAAACTTTGCCTTCACAAAAAATCCGTCAGGCAAACCGAAAGTTAAATTTTCTCATCCTCTTGCTTATTTGGATCCTAAACTTCTTATGAAGACTCAACAACACGAAGCTCGCCGCACCACCCAGGCACAGCGGCCAGGTAGTTTACTCCGCCCGGTTTACCGAACAGTCCGTTCGGGAAACGTCATTCCAAGGTCTCTATTCGCTTGTTGTGCTTGTCTAAAGCGGCTGCTTTCGTCAACCTCTTAATCCGTCTGGACTCCGATTACCAGGTTATTTCCCACTCATCTTCTGGCGAGTCATCGGCTACTCAGCTCCCACCGCTCAAAACGGTGCTTGGGTAAGCTATATTTATTGTGATGTTTGCAGTACATTGCCTTAGAACATATGCTGTATTTAATTTTGTTATTCTTCTCAGGGCCAAACCTAGGCCAAGCAAGAAGGCCCGCCTGGACAAAGCGGCCGAAGAAGATGTCATTCTTGAAGCGGCTATTCTGAGGATATTCCCAAATCCACCGCAGCCAGATGATGATCTTATTGCTGAAGAGAGCCTGTTGATACCTAGGCCCTATCCAACAGCCCACAGGTTCCATCCGGATTGAAAGCTCCACCGGTCCAGCAAAATCTACTCAGAAGCCAACAGCTCCAGTGCAAACCGGCGGTACCAAGGATGATGAGGTTGTCATTACTGGCACTGGTCATGCTGAACCAAGCAATCCTGTCGCTTTATCCAAACATTCTGCCAAGGAAGAATTTGCTGCTTTTGGCAAAGGCACGTGGAACACTGATCTGACGGCTTACGCTGCTCTGAACGCCCAAGATATCCATTCCGGCTATCTGAACCGGCTGTATACCAGCCGTGACTATGAAGCCGGTCTGGTTAATGAAAGATAAATATGAGGTAACTTCCATATGCTCCTTCCTGCTTGTATGCTTTCCATTCTTGCTGACTCTCCTAGCCCCCAAGGGCCGGTTTGAATATTCTTTCAAACCGGGACTTAATAATATAAATCTTGATGCTTTGAAATTTGCTGATGTAGCCCCCAAGGGCCGGTTCAACTTAGTGTAGTTAAACCGGTACTTTAAGTAATTGAAACTGCCGCATCAGAATATATATGATCAAATAGCCATTAGCCCCCAAGTGCCAAGTTGAATGCTTGTATTGATCTTGGGACTTTGTAAACAATTGAAAGATGAAGATCGAATATCGCATTAGCCCCCAAGTGCTAAGCGCATAACTTGTTATGTGGTTGGTACTTGAATCCTTCTACCGATTTGTTGAAACATATATCTGTATGCCTGCAGGCGGAGCTGAAGGCGAAAGAAAACCAAGTCATCGATCTGCAAGAAAACCTGAAAACCCAACAGGCTGAAACCTCCAAAGCAAAAGAGGAATTGGCCAGTGCCTTAAGCGCCATGGAACAACTTAAGGAGAACTTCAAGAAGAAACGGGCGGATTGGGCCACTGAAAAGTCCGCTTTGATCAAACGAGCAGAGGATGCCGAGGCTGCACTAAAACCAGTGACGGATGAACTGACCAGCATAAAGCGGCACGTTCATGCCATGACCACTGCTATCTTTGGTAAGCCAGCTTGCCTTCTGAATTGGCTGCCTTCTTACAGAGTCGCCGGTTTATTAACCCTTTATGGTATTTCAGGGACACGCATTGGTCACTTGGGGTCAGATGTGCGGAAGAAATTGAAAGCCGCCTATACCTTGGTTGAACAATTGTATACTGGTGCCCAGCGGATCATCTGTACCGCGTCTCATAACAAACCGGCGCCCACTTTGATTCAAGATACTCTGATGAAACTGTCAGTGCTTCCTGCCCGGGTTGAAGAGCTGAAGAAATCTGCTGCTCGAACCGGTGCAATCAATGCTTTAATCCGGGCAAAAGCCTGGGTGCCGGATTTTGATCCTATTGAAGCGGCTCAGGGTTATCCCAGCTTGAAGGAAGACGGGTCAGAATTTGGTGAAGCGGATTGCGAGCCATAAACCGGGAGGTACGTCCGCTAGCTTGTCAACTGGCTGAGGAAGCAGATTTGTCTCATTATCAAGCCCAATATGACAGCCAGAACAAGCGAATAGCTGCACCAATCCATGAATCGGAAAACCTGATCCCTCCAATCCGTAAGCATACTTACGCTCCCGATATTGACCCGTCTTCGCTAATCCATGACGAAGCTGTTTTTCAAGCATTAATGGGAATCGACTGGACAACTGTGGATTTCCAGCCACTGGGTAGAGAAAAGAAGCTGAAGCGGCGCAGGATGACCCACAACCATCAGGCCAGGCTGGTGGCCAAGCTTAAACCGGAAGCCGGTTTTAAAACTGTCTCTCCTTTGTGAAAAACAATTATGTTATTATGGGCACCATGTTGCCTTGTAATAGGCTAGCTGATACCTTTGATGTTGATATGCCTTCGTGCATAACTTGTTCTTCCTGTGGTAATGAACTTTCCAAAACACTTTCTGAAATAAGAAATTCGTAAGTGCCACCGCGGTTGTACCGTCAGGCGGAATATGATGTCTGTATATATAATCAAAACATCCAAAACAAAATTTTAAGTATATGATCAAAAATTTTGAGATACATAATACCTGCCACCGTTGAGTGTGAAGTTGGCTTGGCCAACCTTGAAGCGGAGTTTTGCAAACCCACACTGTTGGAGGAAATAACAACTCCTGTATATGTATATGACACTGCGTTTACCATGTAAACCGTGCCGGGTTATAATAAACACCGTGTTACTCCATAAGAGGATGTTAACAACAAGGATCAAACCGGACAAATAGTCTCCGGATTGACGTGAACTGTGTTCCGTCAATTGATTGGTTAAAAAACTTTGTCGGTTTAAAGAACACAATAAAAAGCAAAAAAACCCCTTCAAAGAAAAGTATGAAGCAAAAGCAACGACAAAAACATTTGCCAAAAAAGATTTATTTAAGCTGATCAAATGGCGTAACCATGGCCAAACACGACCAAGCTCCCGTTAGGTGTAACTATGGTTCTAGTTAGCCAGGTCCCCAAGTGATTCTTGTGGCATTTATGCCGACCAAATGGCGTGGTCATGGTTCGGGTTCGACCAAGCCCCCAAGTGATTCTGTGGCCTTAGGCCGATCAAGAGGCATGACTGGTTCAGACATGACCAAGTCCCCAAGTGATCTGGTGGCTTTCGCCTATCAAGAGGCATGGTATTGGTTCGGACACGACCAATCCTCCAAGTGATATAACACGATGCTTTTAGCAAAGCGAACTCAAGGGGTAAACCGGAGGCCGCTTTAGAGCAACTCCGTGTAACCTCACATGATGTAAAAGAACAGATACCCCGCTTTAGCTGAGGTTCCGGTTTATTATATTTAATCATAATATATACATTGTCGTAATATGTACATAAGTATAGCCAATGGCTCAGGTATAGTAAGGCCGAAGATGAGCTATATTCCATGGCATGTTAGTCTCCTCCTCTGATGTACGTGAATCCTTATGATCTCGAATATCAATCAGATAGTATGACCCGTTGTGCAGATTCTTGCTGACCACGAAAGGCCCCTCCCAAGGTGGGGATAGCTTATGCATATCAGTCTGATCTTGGATGAGCCGAAGCACCAAATCTCCTTCCTGAAAAGCTCTGGTTCTGACCCGGCGACTGTGATAACGACGAAGATCTTGCTGGTAAATCACCGATCGGGCGGCTGCGATGTCACGCTCTTCATCCAACCGGTCCAAAGCATCTCGCCGTGTTGTCTCGTTGTCCGCTTCAATATAAGTCATGACACGAGGTGAATCATGACGGACATCACTGGGGAGAATCTCCTCCGCTCCATAAACCATGAAGAACGGTGTGTATCCTGTTGATCTGTTGGGTGTTGTATTGATGCTCCATAACACAGATGGTAATTCTCCTACCCAACAACCCGGCGTTCTCTGCAAAGGAACATTGAGCGACTATCTCTCTCATTATTTGATTAGCTCTTTCTGCTTGACCGTTGGACTGTGGATGTGCCACTGATGAAACGTCGAGCCAGATGTGCTCCCATTCGCAGAACTCCTTCATAGCACCTTTGGACAAATTGGTACCATTATATGTGATAATACTGTGCGGAAAGCCAAACCGGAAAATCACCTTTTTGATGAACTGAACCGCCGTGTCCGCATCACACTTGCTAACAGGTTCTGCCTCCACCCACTTTGTAAACTTGTCAACCGCCACCAGGAGGTGGGTCTTCTTATCTTTGGACCTTTTGAAAGGCCCAACCATATCCAGCCCCCAAGTCGCAAACGGCCAAGTAATTGGAATCATTCTCAATTCTTGAGCCGGTACATGAGCACGTCTCGAAAACCTTTGGCAACCATCACATCGCCTGACCAGATCCTCCGAATCAGCATGAGCAGTTAACCAATAGAAACCATGGCGAAATGCTTTAGCCACCAGAGACTTTGAACCGGCATGGTGACCACAATCTCCTTCGTGGATCTCACGCAAAATTTCACGACCTTCTTCAGGAGACACGCAACGTTGAAAAGCTCCTGATACACTGCAATGATGCAACTCACCGTTGATGACAGCCATGGACTTGGATCGCCGGATTATCTGTCAGGCCAGAATCTCATCTTCTGGCAACTCGCCCCGGTTCTTGTACGCCAGGTAAGGAAGCGTCCAATTCGGAATAACATGAAGAACTGCCACCAATTGAGCCTCCGGATCAGGAATAGCCAAATCCTCTTCACCAGGGATCTTCACCAACGGGTTGTGCAGCACATCCAAAAAAACATTGGGCGGGACCGGTTTGCGCTGAGAGCCCAGCCGGCTTAAAGCGTCTGCCGCTTCATTTTTCCGCCGGTCCACGTGGTCCACCTGATATCCTCTGAAATAACCGGCAACAATATCCACCTCACGACGATATGCTGCCATGAGTGGGTCCTTGGAGTCCCAAGTGCCAGACACTTGCTGAGCCACAAGGTCCGAGTCACCGAAGCACTTAACTCAACTTAGATTCATCTCCTTAGCCATCCGAAGACCATGGAGCAAGGCTGCATACTCAGCTGCATTGTTAGTACAAGGGAACATTAAACAGAGAACATAACAAAACTTATCACCTCATGGGGGAGTTAATACGATTCCAGCCCCGAGCCTTCCAACTGCCTGGATCCGTCAAAATGGATGGTCCAATATGTACATCCGGCTTTTCTTCAGGTGCTTGCATTTCCGTCCAATCATTAATGAAATCAACAAGTGCTTGAGACTTAACCGCTGTCCGAGGCACATACTTCAAACCATACGGCCCCAGCTCTATGGCCCACTTTGCAATCCGGCCAGTTGCTTCCCGGTTCTGGATGATATCTCCCAAAGGAGCAGAACTGACTACCGTGATTGAGTGCCCTTGGAAATATTGCTTAAGCTTCCGGCTTGCCATAAAAACTCCGTACACCAGCTTCTGCCAATGCGGATACCTTTTCTTGGACTCAATGAGTACCTCGCTGATATAATAGACCGGACGTTGAACCGGATGCTCCTTACCTGCCTCCTTTCGCTCCACCACAATAGCCACGCTAACCGCCACGAGCATTAGCAGCAACATATAGCAGTAACGGCTCCTTGTCAATGGGAGCGGCAGCATAGGCGGATTGGCCAATTGCCGCTTTAAGTCCTCGAATGCTTCATCAGCAGCAGAACTCCAGACGAACTGATCCGTCTTTTTCAACATCTGATACAAAGGGATCGCCTTCTCACCAAGGCGGCTGATAAACCGGCTTACGGGCAATCCGGCCTGCCAGGCGTTGAACATCATTGATACACTTCGGTTTAGCCAGGGAGGTGATGGTTTGATCTTCTCCGGATTAGCCTCAATTCCCCTGTTGGACACAGAAAACCTCAATAACTTGCCCGCCGGTACACCAAAGACACACTTGTCCGGATTAAGCATCATCTTGTACGTCCTTAGGTTATCAAAGGTTTCCTTCAAATTGTCAACCAGAGTCTCCTTCTCCCTGGATTTAACCACGATATCATCCAACGTAAGCATGTACATTAC
Organism: Triticum urartu; assembly: GCF_003073215.2. NCBI lineage: Eukaryota > Viridiplantae > Streptophyta > Magnoliopsida > Poales > Poaceae > Triticum > Triticum urartu. The sequence continues at coordinate 658,165,255 of NC_053023.1, read as the reverse complement.
GGCCAATCTGCTGTGAAGACAATTTTGTACACACCATTGGATAAGTTGCCTGGGCACTTTTGAGCCCAAAGGGCATAGACACATAGCAGAAGGCTCCAAAGGGAGTTATGAATGCCGTCTTCTCCTGGTCCTTAACTGCCATTTTGATCTGATGATAGCCAGAATATGCATCCAAAAAACTTAAACGCTCACAACCCGCCGTAGCATCAATGATTTGATCAATACGGGGGAGGGCAAAATGATTTGCTGGATAAGCCTTATTAAGATCTGTGTAATCCACACACATGCGCCAGGTGCCGTTTTTCTTAAGGACTAGCACCGGATTGGAAAGCCACTCGGGGTGAAAAACTTCAACAATAAAGCCAGCTACTAAGAGCCTGGCCACCTCTTCTCCAATCGCCTTGCGTCTTTCTTTGTTAAACCGGCGAAGGAACTGTTTCACCGGTTTATATTTAGGATCCACATTAAGTGTGTGCTCAGCGAGTTGCCTCGGTACACCTGGCATGTCAGAAGGCTTCCATGCAAAAATGTCCCAATTCTCACGGATGAACTCGATAAGCACGCTTTCCTATTTCGGATCCAAGTTGGCACTGATGCTGAACTGCTTGGATGAATAGCCAGGCACGAAGTCAACAAGCTTAGTTTCTGCTACCGATTTGAACTTCAGGGCCGGATCATGCTCCGTAGTTGGCTTCTTCAACGGAGTCATGTCCGCCGGATCAACATTATCTTTATAGTACTTCAACTCCTCGGTGGCACAAACCGACTCTGCATACGCCGCATCTCCTTCCTCGCATTCCAAAGCGATTTTGCGGCTTCCGTGAACCGTTATTGTCCCCTTGTGACCCGGCATCTTGAGCTGCAAATACACATAACAGGGTCGAGCCATAAACTTGGCGTATGCCGGTCGCCCAAACAGGGCATGATATGGACTTTGGATTTTCACCACTTCAAACGTCAATGTCTCCGACCTGGAATCATGATCATCCCCAAAGGCCACTTCGAGAGCTATCTTACCAACGGGATATGCTGATCTGCCAGGCACTACACCGTGGAATACTGTATTAGACGGTTTGAGATTCTTATCTGTTAGTCCCATACGACGGAAGGTCTCATAGTACAAGATGTTAATGCTGCTTCCTCCATCCATGAGCACCTTGGTGAACTTATAACCTCCCACCTGAGGCGCCACCACCAGAGCCAACTGACCCGGATTATCGACCTGGGGTGGGTGATCCTCTCTGCTCCATATGATTGGCTGTTCGGACCAACGTAGATAACGGGGTGTGGCCGGTTCAACAGAGTTGACTGCCTGTCTCTGCACCTTCCGGTCTCACTTGTCCAAGCTAGTGGTAAAGACATGGTACTGCCCACTACTCAACTGCTTTGGGTTGCTCTGGTAACCTGACTGTTGCTGTTGTTGGTTGTAACCACCCTGGTTGTTCTGACTATTTTGACCATTATGTCCGCCCGGATTACCATTAAATCCTGAACCGGAACTTCCTCCACCGTAACCCGGCCCGGACCCTGAGCCACCGCCAGATCCGTGATCATACCGAAAATTATTAGAATTCTTGAACTCCTGCATAATAAAGCAATCCTTCCAAATGTGGTTTGCTGGCTCCTCCTTCGTCCCATGTCTTGGACAGGGCTGGCTTAGCAGATAGTTCAGGCGTTTTGGGTTAGGGTTAGGTGCTCCACTATGATTTTTCGGCCTACCCTTGCGCCGCTGGCCATTGTCCTGTGCGTTGGTATTAGCCACAAAATCCATGTTACCATCCGCTTTACGCTTGCCTCCTCCGCCATTGCCTACCCAGTGATGCTGCTGACCTTTGGAGCTGCTGTTCTTCTTCCCCTTCCCTGTCTTGTCATCATCAGATTCGGGATCCTTGGTACTATCAAAATCGGCATATTTTACCAAAGCGGCCATGAGGGTCCCCATGTCAATGCAATGACGCTTCATCCGTCCCAATTTCAACTTCAAGGGCCCAAACCGGCAGTTGCCTTCTAAGGTTAATACCGCGGTGTCAGCGTTGATGCGGTCTGAGGAGTGCAACACTTGTGAAACCCGGCGCACCCAATGAGTTGTTGATTCTCCTTCCTCCTGGACGCATGCAGCTAAGTCCACTATCGACATAGGCTGTTTACAGGTATCCTTGAAATTGTTGATAAACCGGGCTCGTAGTTGGGCCCATGAACTGATAGAATTAGCTGGCAAGCTTTTTAACCAAGTACGGGCCGTTCCTTCAAGCATCAGGTGAAGTATTTCACACACGCCGTGTCATCCACATAAAGCATCTCCATGGCCATCTCATAGCTCTCTACCCATGTCTCTAGAGGTTGATCCGCCGTGTAATTTGGTACCTTGCGCGGGCCTTTGAAATCCTTGGGCAGGCGCACATTGCGTAAAGCGGGAATAAGGCAAGGCACCCCCAAAGAACTAGAAGTAACACCAGGTTCGATTGAGATGGTTGGACGAACCGGCGTGAGCTGCCAAGCCTGATGCTGTGTTGCTAACTCGGCCTCCCTGCGCGCTCGGGCCCGGTTTACCACTTCCTGAGCGTCATCATCACCACCCGTCGGGTTGTTGCCACGGGGTGCTCCACGTCGTTCATTACTCGACACTGCTGGCTCATCCATATGTCTGCTATAGCTCCGGCTTGGACGGGGGGTCGAGTGGATCCGGTCGCGGCTGTACGAGTACGCTTCCTGTTGGGCCAAAGCTGTCCTCAGAAGTTCCTTGACCCGTCGCGTCTCTACTGCCTGCGGCGAGTCACCTTCAATTGGAATGGCCTCCAGTCGTGCAGCAGCGGCAACAAGATTGTCCATTGGGTTGGAGTAGTGACCCGGAGGTGTTAAAGCATCCTGAGGTATAACGGTGTTTTGACGAGGTGGGTCCATCTGACGGGGCTGAACCGGTGCACCGGTCCCAGGGGCTTCTGCCCGGTTCCCCTCCAGCGGATTGCCGGCTCTTGGTCCTGGAGTGTTGAAAAGGTCTCTGGCCTCGAAAACCGGAGGTAAGCGGGATCGGTGCTTCCTCCTCATGACTTCATGCGACGCGCTCTGGTCCAACATAAGCCTGTAGGCCTGTGCGTCTAAAGCGGCCCGCTCTGCGGCCATCCTGGTATCCTCAGCTGCCAGATCCGTCTTGGCCTGGGTGATTTGTTCCTTTACCTTTGCAATCTCCGTGTTGTGAACGTCCTGATCTGGCGGATTAACTTCCGCCATAAGCACAGCCAACGCATCAAATAGTTCTGATAGAACCTGAGCCGGCGGGCGCACAGGGCCTCCTGCCCCGGCAGCCGTTGCCGCTGCTGAACCGGAGATCGTTGCCGCGGCTGTCGAAGAGTGAAGCGCTGCTTGTGTTCCGGTCATGAATATTCCAACCCGGTTAGGCAGATCAGAGGGGTCCGAATACTGTCGCCATCGGAACAGCTCTCAATCCGGCCATCTTGTAGCTGATAAAGAGATTCGGTTTCTCCGGTCGAAGATTCGTCACCGGAACGAACGGCAGTCGCCCCGCGAAGCTCCGATCCATCCTCATAACACCTCCATGGATCATTCCCACGAAGGCACGCTTCATGGCCGGTTTAACCCGGGCGGATCGCGCACGCTGAGCCGTCTCGACGAGGTCGGTGCAGATGTCCGGCTCAGGGCCCGGTTCACCGATCTTGCCAATGAAAACGTGAATGCTACCAAAGGGGACCCGGTACCCGTACTCAATTGAACCGGCCTCGGGGCCCCAGCCTGCGTCGTCGATGTAGAGCTTGCCGCGACGACTCTTAGTCATCCGGCCTACAGCGTAGCCCTCGAGTCCTTCAAAGCGGCCCTCCAAGAACCGGAAACCATCGTGCGATAGCCCCACGGTGGGCGCCAACTGTCGTGGTTTTGTCACGGCAGATGTCCTAGAGAAAGGACTTAGTCGTGGAGCCATCGCGACGGGTTAGCTTGAAGGGGTTAAAGCGGACACAAGGACGCAAGAGAGTTTATACTAGTTCGGCCCCTTCGATGAAGGTAAAAGCCTACGTCTAGTTGTGATGGAATTGATGGGTGTTTCGATGACTAGGGAGCAAACAAGCTTCGCCTATGTCTCGAGTTGTTGTCTGTTGTCCTTGAACCGCCGCCGGGTCGTCCCCTTATATACATGGGTGACGCCCGTCGGTTTACAGAGTCCCAACACCGGCTCATAGATGTGTCCGGTTTGGTCTCTACTTATTCCTAACTTACAATACAAGTTACATATTGACGCCGGTTTACGGCTACAGGCTCTCAACCGATTATGGGTCTTGAGCCCTCATCTACCTTCATGGGCTTTAACATACTTAACTACTGATGAAGTTAACCCGGCCCAGATAGGCCGGTTTACGCCCAGTAGTAATATCCCCAACATACTCCTTGCATATGCTACAAAAGTCTGGTGCTTGCTTTCTGTGGGTGTGGTCCCTTCTTTTGTTCTATAACTTTGGGATGGTGTTTTTGAAATTTGGGTTGCTTGACCTCCTCGGCATTGTTTCTTTCCAAGAGTGTTGGATAGGTCAGCTTGTTGTGTCCCGAACCTGGTTGCACACACTACATTTCCTGTGTCCAAGTGGCACTCCGTTCTCATTGAGTACGACGAATCTTGCTGCAGGTGGTGCCTTAATTTGAGCTCTCTTGTCACTTTTCTTTGCTGCAGAAATTTTCTTCCTACCCTTTGTTTCAGAATACATCGGCAGTTTCATCGTCTCTTGCTGTCGCTGCTCCATTGATTGGCCATCACCCTGCTTGCATTGGTTGGCTTCAGCGGTGGCATTGAGCATTTCAGCTGCATAATAATGATGGTCATCTTCAATTTCAGCGTCCTCTTCAGCCATCCTTTCGTCAGCATCTGCTTGATTTGCTGAATGTATTGCATTAAGCTCTTCCACGAGCCTCTTGAGAACAAAGTAGGCTCTGTCATATTTCTGGTCACATCTCATCGCTTTCTTGTTAACCATCAAATTTAGCTGCAGCAAGATGTCTTGCTTCGATAGCCTTGAGCTGCCATCCGATGTGGTTGTGTTGTAGTCCCTTGTATCAAAGGTTGGTTGTGATTTTGCAGTCTTTGTGTACCATTTGAGGATATACTTGTTTGGAAATTTGTCAGGCTTCAGGTAGTCCAGTATGTTCATGATGTGAAGGCAGAACAGGCCTGCATTTTGTGATGAATGCAGAATAGATAGTTTGTGAGCCATGAATGAGTTTCATAAATTTTGATATGATACTACTAGTTTAGTTGTTTAATGAGTTTGTTTTTCCGCTCACCTGTGTGTGTCCAGAGCTTGCATTCACACTCATATATTTCATTCTCTGTGCCAGCTACAACCTGGAATTCTTGCTTTGACAAGGAAAATCTTTCTTCATCATGGCCAGGCTTGTTGTGGTAGGACACAAGGTACTTAGTTGGCTCTATTGTACGCTTTGTGCGAAATAGTGTGGCTTTTCTCATCCTATTCCTTATCTCGGTGTACACGGCTCTCGTGTACTTGATAGACATGTCTTCCTCGTAGCCATAAGTTGTTATTGTCACAGGATTGGTCTGCACATGTCAAAAAGTAAGATATTAGTCGCAGCAGAGTCATGGGTTTCATTTTTTAAAATTCAAAGTGCACATGTTGAAGGTAAACAGAACATGATGGGGGTGTTTTTTTGTCATCATACCATGATGGTCATTGTTTGCTCGTTCTCCTTCTGCATCCGAGTTTGTATGCAAGCATTGACTCGCCTAGCAAACTTGTGTAGGTTATGGGTCCCCTTGACAAACCCTTTCTTGAGCACGTGGTCCATGCTCTCGCTTCGTTGTGTGGAAGTCATTCTAGCACAGAAAATGTTCTTGTAATATGCTGAAATCCACATCTTCCTATCACTCCGGAGCTGCATCATCATTTGGTCGTTCTCCAGGTTGTACTTGTGCACGAGTTCAGCCCAGGCATCTTCTAACTCTGTTGGCATTAGCGGCCAGTTTAATATAGTAGTGAACTCCTCTTTGAATGTTTTATACTTTTTGTACAGCAATGCGAGGTATTCCCTGTACTTCTTCATGATGTGCCAACGGCATAGCTTGTGGACGGTGTTTGGAAATGATTGTGGTATAGCTTTCGCCATCGATGGGCACTGGTCTGCATGAATTAAAAAATGAAACTTGATTCTTTTTTGCACTGATGGTGAACTTATATTGTGCAAGTACTTGAACTTCACTTCTAGTAGTATGGCTATCTAAGAATGTCACATGTATTTTTTCTTACAACAGTGTTGCTGAACTTCTGTGGTACCAGTGCTTGAACTTCACAGTTAGTAGTAGGACTAACTAGTAGTGTCACACTCAAAAAAATTCTTAAAGCAGTGTTGCTGAACTTCTGTGGTAGCAGTGCTTGAACTTCACATAAATAACTATATTTTTTGAACATGTTACATATATTTTTCTTACAGCTTTGTCCTTGAACTTTTAGATTCATGTATTTGAACTTCACATTCATAACTAATTTTTTTCTAAACATGTGACAAATAATTTTGCTTTCTTGTACTGCTAGTTGGACTTTTGTGCTAACAGTGGTTGAACTGCATCCTTTACATTATTTTCAGATAAAACCAATGTACCCAATACAGACCCATAGACTGAAAAGATGATGAAACTTGAAGAGGTTTTTTTTTGAACTCCAG
>NC_053023.1:658062617-658157577 GCF_003073215.2 Triticum urartu | reverse complement strand
GTCAAACCACATTTTATCATGATTGTTAGCTTAAGTGTAGTGGCCTGAAAATCAGGGTGTGACAGTGCGTGCCTAGTCGCACGGGTGGTCGCTAGCTTTATGCCGCGTGGGGCCCGACCAACCTTAATTAAGGGGCTAATCCCCTTTTAGTGCTAACCCCCCTGTAGACAATGACAATGAGCCCAAGGCCATTAGGATTAAATAAAATAAGGTTTTAGTTTAAAATATACACTGAGTCACTTACAGGTGGGGCCAACGGCACTGTTCATAGTCTGACTAGTCAAACCTTGACTGCTCACTCAGCAGTCAACGAGCCCGTATGTCAGCCTCTGGGGCTAGACTGCCACTGGGTACACATAGCTTTTTCTTATTTAATTTGAATTAATAAATAATTTCAGAAAAACTTTAAAGCTTTGAAAAATCATATAAAATAAACCATAGCTCGGATGGGAAAACTTTGTACATGAAAGTTGCTCAGAATGACGAGACGAATCCGAATACGCAGCCCGTTCATCTGCCACGCGTCCCTAGCATAGCGAACATGCAACTTTCCCCCTCCGGTTCATCTGTCTGAAAACACGAAACACCGGGGATACTTTCCCGGATGTCCCCCCCTTTCGTCGGTATCACCTCCTACCGCGTTAGGGCATACCTAGCACCGCGTATTGCCTTGTTATATTTTGTGATGCTTTGTTTGCTCTGTATTTACTGTTTCTTCTCCCCTCTTCTTCTCCGGTAGACCTCGAGACCGGCGTTGATGCCACTGAGTACGACTACGTCACGGACGACCCCCTCCTTGCCAGAGCAACCAGGCAAGCCCCCCCTTTTGATCACCAGATATCGCCTTTTCTTCTCTATACTGCTTGCATTAGAGTAGTTTAGCATTTACTGCTTTCCGTTATCCTATCCGGATGCATAGCCTGTCCTTGCTACTACTGTTGTTACCTTTACCTGCAATCCTAAATGCTTAGTATAGGATGCTAGTGTTCAATCAGTGGCCCTATACTCTTGTCCGTCTGCCATGCTATACTACTGGGCCATGATCACTTCGGGAGGTGATCACGGGCATATGATATATACTTATACTGTTACATTACTTGTGATACTGTTTGGAGATGGGGGCTGAAGGGGCAGGTGGCTCCATCCCGGTAGAGGTGGGCCTGGGTTCCCGACGGCCCCCGACTGTTGCTTTGTGGCGGAGCGACAGGGCAGGTTGAGATCACCTAGGAGAGAGGTGGGCCTGGCCCTGGTCGGTGTCCGTGGTTATTTCAAGATAACATGTTTAATGAGATCTTGGTATTTGATCTAAGTCTGGCTACTGGCCTATACACACTAACCATCTACGCGGGGACAGTTATGAGCACTCGACATCGTGGTATCAGCCGAAGCCTTCATGACGTCAGCGACTGAGCGGCGCGCGCCGGGTTGGATCGCGTAACGCAACTTCCTTTGTAATGGAGGTTGCTAGGTCTGCTCTCCGGCCACCCTCGCAACATGCAGGTGTGCAATGGGCGATGGGCCCAGACCCCTGCACCATAGGATTTAGACCGGCGTGCTGACCTCTCTGTTGTGCCTAGGTAGGGCTGCGACGTGTTGATCTTCCGAGGCCGGGCATGACCCAGGAAAGTGTGTCCGGCCAAATGGGATCGAGCGTGTTGGGTTATGTGGTGCATCCCTGCAGGGAAGTTAATCTATTCGAATAGCCGTGATCTTCGGTAACAGGACGACTTGGAGTTGTACCTTGACCTTATGACAACAAGAACCGTATACTTATTAAAACACACCCTTCCAAGTGCCAGATACAACCGGTGGTCGCTCTCTCACAGGGCGACGAGGGGAGGATCATCGGTTAGGGTTATGCTATGCGATGCTACTTGGTGATCTTACCATCTACTCTCTTCTACATTCTGCAAGATGGAGGTGGCCAGAAGCGTAGTCTTGGATAAGACTAGCTATCCCCCTCTTATTCCGGCATTCTGCAGTTCAGTCCACATATGATAGCCTTTCCATTTGATACCAATGCATACATATGTAGTGTAGCTCCTTGCTTGCGAGTACTTTGGATGAGTACTCACGGTTGCTTTGCTCCCTCTTTTCCCCCTTTCTATACTCGATTGCTGCGACCAGACGTTGGAGCCCAGGAGCCAGACGCCACCGTCGATGACGACTACTACTACTCGGGAGGTGCCTACTACTACGTGCAGCCCGCTGACGACGACCAGGAGTAGTTTAGGAGGATCCCAGGCAGGAGGCCTGCGCCTCTTTCGATCTGTACCCCAGTTTGTGCTAGCCTTCTTAAGGCAAACTTGTTTAACTTATGTCTGTTCTCATATATTGTTGCTTCCGCTGACTCGTCTATGATCGAGCTCTTGTATTCGAGCCCTCAAGGCCCTTGGTTTGTAATATGATGCTTGTATGACTTATTTTATTTGTCGAGTTGTGTTGTGATATCTTCCCATGAGTCCCTGATCTTGATCGTACACGTTTGCGTGTATGATTAGTGTACGGTCAAATCAGGGGCGTCACATGCCCTGGGGGATACCCTGGCCATACTATGCCCTCAAGGGGACGAGCCCTCCATCGAGCTGTAAGTAAAAAGGTACTTAATAATGAAAATATCTTGCTTTACTTCTGAGGAAAATAATCGAAGCATTTGTCTCGTAGTTCGGATCTTAGCCCTTCTCAGCAGAGCTCATCTTCGGGGGATCTTCTTCCAGAGATGATGGAGAGCGAAACGCCTCCCCCTGCCACACCGCCTCACGAAGCGGGCGACCCCGAGTGTCGTTGCGGAGGGTTTCTCCAGATCCGGCAAGGCCAGAAGGTAATCCTATGGCCACCCGAAGTCCTCAGCATCGGGCTCTCGAAGAGAGCAATCAAAAGAGTCTGGCACCGTCTGGCGTGCGGTCGGTCGTACTGAGGGATCTGCTGGAGCAAGCGGCTATCTCAGAAGAGCACTGCATGTTGATGGGTACGGTGATTGAAAGGATTTCGTCCGCCGAAAGCGGGTTGCATGAAGCCTTTATGAGTCTACTAACGGGTTTTGAGGTACGTGAAATTATGTGCATTTTTGACAGTACCGCGCATTTTTAGATGTGCCCTGTGTAGATAGTAGCCCCTGAGACTCTGGTTGCCGTCGAAAACGGCAGCAAACAGAGCATCATAGTCCCAGGTAATAACCAGTCTGCCTTTATGTGCAGGTGGTGGAAGCTCCGGTGGCTAGCCGGATTGATGGGTTTGCCAAACTGAAGCGGCAGCTGGATGCGGCAGATGCCGACATCATGCTTGTCAACAAGCGGCTTGACGAGGCACAGGGTCAGTGATTTTTCTGGTGATCATCACATAGTAAGAGCAGCATGATGCCAGTATCTTTAATGTGTTGTGACTGCAGATGGAGCTGCCACCGTGGAGACCCTTCGGGCGGAGCTTGCCTGAGCCAAGGAGCACGCAAGGAGCAGCAATGCGGCCGCTTTAAAGGCGGACGAGGGTTTAAGGGCCAAACAGGAGCAAAGAAAAAATTGCCAAGATGGACATGGAGTTAAAAGATGTTGCTGACCGTTACCGGCTTCTTCAAGAAGAAAACCGGGCGAAGGTGACGAACCTGGAGAAGGCCCGGGTGGCTGCCAAGGAAGCCCGCTCCAAAATTAGAGCGACGAAGGAGGAGCTGAATCAAGCTGCGGATATCGTTTCTGGGAAGCCCTTCTTGTTACGGACTAAGTTCGGAGATCCAAAATATGCTCCTCTAGACCGGCTATGGAGTTCTGCGGACGAGTACATGGATTTGGCTGCAAGTGTTGCTGATGCGGCCAAGTACTTCAAGGATCAGAAGGGTCCTGAAGTGGAGAAGTTGTTCTGGTCACAGTTTCACACTCCAGTCCATCCGCTGTTGCTGAATGAGCGATTGACCGGTTGGGCCGAGCTCCATAGATTATCCGTACTTGCCATGAGGTCCATAGTGGATCATCTGTGGCCAGGAGGGCCAAGGCCGAATAGCTACTTTAGCTTGGTGCAACAATTCATTGGTGTTGTGCCACGCATCGATGATGTACAGAGGTCGGCGTGCATAGAGGGCTCGCGGATGGCCCTTGCCCGTGTCAAAACATACTGGGCGGAGATGGATGCCAGCACTGTTGCGGCACAGGGTTCGGCCATAGGCCGAGTGGCTGCCGAGCACTACTTTGAAGAAGTTCTTGAAGGCGCTCGTTTGATAGAGGCTCAGTGCTCGAAGAATATTATGTTTAAGTGACATGTATTCTCATTGTAAGAACAATGTTTTATTGAATTTATCAAGGCTGTATTTATACTTTTGCCCGAAAGTGCTATGATGCCTCCTGTGCAGCCGTTTATGTATATATGTATATAACCTGAAAGATGGCATTCGTCGGCTTAAGCCCCCACGCATATAATGCGGGGGTGTTTGCAGAAGACGCATGTTCACACTTGATCCAACGTCTTGGTCCATTAAGGAGGTGATAGCGCAGCGAACTAGGCAATCGGACTATAATGCTTTAACACTTTCACTTAGCCAGAGGAGTTTGATAGTGGGGCTACTATATAGCCCCTGGTGGCTCCGCGCTCATCTGGATTCGTGGCGCGTACATGCCTGGCCGGGAAACGGCCCTTTGTTAAGGCGGAGGAATCCCGAAGATTCTGCTAGGTCATCGAGTGGTTGACCAGTCTCACGCTATATCATGACAGTCAGTTTTCGGCTTTCTCTACTGAGGTGCTTGTCCGTATGAACCAGGGCAAAATCGCAGTAGTTCTCCTGGTGCCACCTTAGCCGATAGAGCGGAACATAAGGCAGCAAAACACAGGAGCCGGGTAAACCCAACATTTGACCAAAGACATGATTCAGAGCTGATGCATATAAGGCCAAACTCGCGACGCCGAACACTCCCTAGGGTGTTCGGTCTTTATGTTGTAAACCGGGTCGAAACAGTGCCCTTTGTAATGAGCCCCTGGTGTCTAGGTATGTGCAATATTCTGACGTGGCCACATGCCAATACGTCAGCATCCTTCTCGATTGTACTGGGAATCCGAGGGGTTTGTATCAACAAGAGACAGTAAAAAAGGTTTATGCAGGGTCTTAATCTAAAAAGAATCCTCGTAACAGGTCCCTGCTACACGTCTGCGCATGTGTCTCCGTTGTGCCGTATTCTGGACGGGTGTAGCATGATGGTCATCTGAAAAAGAAAGGAACTTAATTGAAAAGTTGTCGTGCAAAAGGTAGGTTATACTAAATAAACCATGTATAGTTCAAGATGAGTAAAGTTGAGCCTAATTGCCACTTGTTTGCGCGCGTTGAGCCCCTTGTATTGTAATAGGGGTATAGCCATTAAACCTGTATCAATTACATATAGCTACACCGGACTCGTCCAACCGCGTCTGTGGTCTTAACGACCTGTCAGATGCCTTAGTTGGTGAGGCCGTTTAGTGTGCGGCTGCCAAGGCAGCCGCACGGTCTTCCGCGCGCAAGGAGCGCTCAATATTTCCATTTACTGTAATGATGCCACGTGGACCGGGCATCTTAAGCATGAGAGAAGCGTAATGCGGTATTGCGTTAAAGCGAGCGAAAGCTTCGCGTCCGAGCAGTGCTTGATAACCACTTTGGAACGGAGCGATGTGGAACGTTAAATTTTCGTTGCGGAAGTTATCGGGAAAGCCGAATATAAACTCTAGTAGCAGGGAGCCCGTGCAATGGGCCTCTGGGCCTGGCATTACTCCTTTAAAGGTAGTATTGCTGCGGCTAATTTTTGTTGGGTCTATCCCCATTTTGTGGACTGTGTCCTGATATATCAGGTTTAAACTGTTGCCGCCGTCCATCAGGACTCGTGTGAAGTGGTATCCGTCAATTATTGGGTCTAATACCAAGGCGGCCCATCCTGCACGCCGGATACTTGCCGAGTAATCCCGATGGTCAAAGGTGATCGGTTGGGACGACTAGTGGCAGAACTCCGCGGTGATAGGCCCTGGGGCATGTGTCTCTAGGAGTGCCGCTTCGTTTCTCCCCTTTGTCACGTGTAACACGTTTACTGTTTTGACTTTTGGTGGGAATTTCTTCTGTTCCCCAGTGCTTTGCTTGCGAGGCTCGTCCTCGTCTTTGCTTGGTGTATCCTTCTCCTTATGTTCGGCGTTGAGCTTGCCGGACTGCTTGAAGACCCAACATTCTCTATGGGTATGATTTGCAGGCTTATCGGGGGTGCTGTGGATCTGACATATTTTATCCAGAATCTTGTTTAGGCTGGACAGTTCGTCTCTGTTGCCTTTGGAGGGCAGCTTTTGTTGACCTGGCCGAGAGCTTCTAAATCCGGCGTTTACCGCCGTGCTCTTCGGGCTGTCTTCTTTATTTCGGCGCTTGTTTTTGTTGTGTCGTGGTTTCCCGTTTCCGTCCCTGACTTCGGATGTACTTGGGTCGCTGGTGCTGCATTGGGCTAACCAGCTATCCTCGCCCGCGCAAAAGCGGGTCATGAGGCTTGTTAATGCTGCCATTGTTCTCGGCTTTACTTGGCCGAGGTGTCTGGCAAGCCATTCGTCTCGAACGCTATGCTTAAAAGCTGCTAAGGCTTCGGCGTCCGGGCAGTCAACTATTTGGTTCTTTTTAGTGAGAAACCTGTTCCAAAGCTTTCGGGCTGACTTGCCGGGCTGTTGAGTTATATGACTCAAATCTTCTACATCCGGTGCTCGGACATAGGTCCCTTGAAAATTTGCCCGAAAAGCGTCTTCGAGCTCTTCCCAGCTTCCAATGGAGTTTTTGGGGAGGCTTTTAAGCCAGCTTCCAATGGAGCTCAATCCAGACCCTAGGGTCTGTCATTCTGTCATACGCCTCTATGTTTACGGGTTTGAATCCCTCTGGAAATTCATGGTCCAGCACCTCATCGGTGAAACATAGGGGGTGTGCGGCACCCCTGTATTTGGGTGTACCATGGTGTTGGGATGTTTGTTGTGTTGCATTGCATTGCATGCTGGAGCGCGCTTGCGTGGCCCGTAGATGGATCTGGTTGCGCCGTCCTTTTGATGCGAGCCCTCACGCGGATCGCGTACTAGCTTATGTGCGACGTCGTTTGCCGCTCTATGTTGGCCACGAGGTCGTCTATCCGACCGGATGGCCATTTTGTTTTTTGATTGCGGGGGATCTAAGGCCTCCTCATCGAATTCAGGTAGCAACTTTCGCTTCGGGTAGCTCTTGGTATGGCGATTACCGTCGTACTTCGCTGCAGTGTTGAGTACTTCACTCCATCTGATTCTGAGTGTGTCTTGTGCAGCCCTGAGACTTTGCTTCTGCTTTTTCAGACTCCTCGCAATGGCAACAAGCCTTTGATGGGTATTATGTTGCTCTGGGTGCCTGTCCGGTGTGATGTTATCCAGACTGTTATCTTCGACGGAGTCGGGTTGTTCGGTTTGATTCTCCGTGTTGTCGTGGTCGGACGATGGTTCAATGCTGTGTTTGTCGTCCGCTGGCTCGTCTTGCTCTATCGCTAGGTTTATATGATCGTTGCTTCTGCCGAGGCGGGATTTGGAGCGGCACTTACGCCGCTGCTTTGACTGCTTCTCGAGGGAATAACCCTTTGATGCGTCCTTCTGTTCTTCGTCGTCGTTTTCTTTGGGTGTGTCCACCATGTATACATCATATGATGAAGTGGGTGTCCGGTGCCCTGTGGGCAGTGGATCCTGTTCATCTCCTGCATCGTCGTCCATACCATAGATGCCTTCGGAGTCAAAGTCGAGCATGTCGGTCAAATCGTCGACAGTGGCTACTAAGTGGGTGGTGGGTGGGCGGCGAATTTCTTCGTCATTCGCATCCCAATTCTGCCGGACATAGTTCAGCCAGGGCTCTCCTGACAGAGAGAGAGACCTTAATGAGTTCAGTATGTCGCCGAAAGGCGAGTGCTGAAAGATATCCGCGGAGGTGAACTCCATGATCGGTGCCCAGCCGGATTCGATGGGCACGGGCGCAGGCGGTTCAGAGTCCGTGGCCGGGGAAGAATCTGGCAGTTTTGCGTCACGGCTCTCGTGAAGGGTAAGGTCGATACTTGGCTCGATCGCCGATGAGAGTGCGGCCTTCGTGGCGGGGTCTATCCACCTGTCACTGGATGGTGCAATTGGCTCCGATTTGAGGGCCGGAGCGGTCGCCAGTGCGATCTCCCGAACACTGTCCGATGGTGGAGCTAAGTCATGCTCATCGTGACCATGTGGCGCACTTGGCAAGGGCTCGAATCCGTCAAAGATCAAGTCTCTGTGGATGTCGGTTGTGTAGTTCAAGTTTCCAAATCTGACCTGATAGCCAGGGGCGTAGCTCTCGATCTGCTCCAGATGGCCAAGCGAGTTGGCCCGCAGTGCGGAGCCGCTGAATACAAAGATCTGTCCAGGGAGAAAAGTCTCACCCTGGACTGCATCGCTATCGATGATCGAAGGAGCCATCAAGCCTAATGATGATGACACAGAGGAACTCTCAATGAAAGCACCAATGTCGGTGTCAAAACCGGCGGATCTCGGGTAGGGGGTCCCGAACTGTGCGTCTAAGGCAGATGGTAACAGGAGGCAGGGGACACGATGTTTTACCCAGGTTCGGGCCCTCTTGAT
Organism: Triticum urartu; assembly: GCF_003073215.2. Classification (NCBI taxonomy): domain Eukaryota; kingdom Viridiplantae; phylum Streptophyta; class Magnoliopsida; order Poales; family Poaceae; genus Triticum; species Triticum urartu. The sequence goes on along the minus strand of NC_053023.1, from coordinate 658,149,000 downwards.
GGAGGTAAAACCCTACGTCCTGCTTGATTATTCTTGATAATATGAGTAGTACAAGAGTTGATCTACCACGAGATCATAGAGGCTAAACCCTAGAGGCTAGCCTATGGTATGATTGTATGTTGTCCTACGAACTAAAACCCAGCGGTTTATATAGACACCGGAGGGGGCTAGGGTTACACAGAGTCGGTTACAAGGAAGGAGATCTACATATCCGTATTGCCAAGCTTGCCTTCCACGCCAAGGAGAGTCCCATCCGGACACGGGACGAAGTCTTCAATCTTGTATTTTCATAGTCCAACAGTTCGGCCAAAGGATATAATCCGGCTATCCAGATACCCCCTAATCCAGGACTCCCTCATGGATGCTGATACGTCTCCAACGTATCTATAATTTTTGATTGCTCCATGCTATATTATCTTCTGTTTTGGACATTATTGGGCTTTATTATCCACCTTTATATGATTTTTGGGAATAACCTATTAACCCAGAGCCCAGTGCCAGTTTCTATTTTTTTCCTTGTTTTAGAGTATTGCAGAAAAGGAAAATCAAATGGAGTCCAATTGACCTGAAACTTCACGGAACTTATTTTTGGAAGGAAAGCAACCCGGGAGACTTGGAGTCCACGTAAGGGAAGCAACGAGGAAGCCACGAGGCAGGGGGCGCGCCCACCCCCCTGGGCGCGCCCTCCACCCTCGTGGGCCCCTCATGCCCCCCTGACGTACTTCTTCCGCCTATATATCTCCATATACCCTAAAACGATCGGGGAGCACAATAGATCGGGAGTTCCGCCGCTATAAGCCTCCGTAGCCACCGAAAGCCAATCTAGACCCGTTCCGGCACCCTGCCGGAGGGGGAATCCCTCTCGGGTGGCCATCTTCATCATCCCGGTGCTCTCCATGACGAGGAGGGAGTAGTTCTCCCTCGGGGCTGAGGGTATGTACCAGTAACTATGTGTTTGATCTCTCTCTCTCTCTCGTGTTCTTGAGATGGTACGATCTTGATGTATCGCGAGCTTTGCTATTATATTTGGATCTTATGTTGCTTCTCCCCCTCTACTCTCTTGTAATGGATTGAGTTTCCCCTTTGAAGTTATCTTATCGGATTGAGTCTTTAAAGATTTGAGAACACTTGATGTATGTCTTGCCGTGCGTATCTATGGTGACAATGGGATATCACGTGATTCACTTGATGTATGTTTTGGTGATCAACTTGTGGGTTCCGCCCATGAACCTATGCATAGGGGTTGGCACACGTTTTCGTCGTGATTCTCCGGTAGAAACTTTGGGCACTCTTTGAGGTTCTATGTGTTGGTTGAATAGATGAATCTGAGATTGTGTGATGCATATCGTATAATCATACCCACGGATACTTGAGGTGACATTGGAGTATCTAGGTGACATTAGGGTTTTGGTTGATTTGTGTCTTAAGGTGTTATTCTAGTACGAACTCTAGGGATGTTTGTGACACTTATAGGAATAGCCCAACAGATTGATTGGAAAGAATAACTTTGAGGTGGTTTCGTACCCTACCATAATCTCTTCGTTTGTTCTCCGCTATTAGTGACTTTGGAGTGACTCTTTGTTGCATGTCGAGGGATAGTTATGTGATCCAATTATGTTATTATTGTTGAGAGGACTTGCACTAGTGAAAGTATGAACCCTAGGCCTTGTTTCAACACATTGCAATACCATTTACGCTCACTTTTATCATTCGTTACCTTGCCGTTTTTATATTTTCAGATTACAAAAACCTATATCTCATCCATATACCACTTGTATCACCATCTCTTCGCCGAACTAGTGCACCTATACAATTTACCATTGTATTGGGTGTGTTGGGGACACAAGAGAATCTTTGTTATTTGGTTGCAGGGTTGCTTAAGAGAGACCATCTTCATCCTACGCCTCCTACGGATTGATAAACCTTAGGTCATCCACTTGAGGGAAATTTGCTACTGTCCTACAAACCTCTGCACTTGGAGGCCCAACAACGTCTACAAGAAGAAGGTTGTGTAGTAGACATCACACATGGACATGAGATCGCGAGAAGAAAATGTTGAAGAACACATCTTGAAGATTGATTGATTGCAAATATGTCTTGCAATGGATGCCTTGCGTGATGCATGATTAGAAGTATGAACTAGATGAGGAAGCACTATGGTGGTGATGGTGGCCATGAAGATGGAGATGGTGGCGGCTAGGATTTGTGGATGAAGATGATGATGGTGTTCTGTCTACTATCGACACTCTCCTGTGGCCTCCTCTATTGATATTTGGATGGGGTCCCTTTTATAAAAGTTGTTCAGGTGGACGATCTGCCTCGGTTTCCATGCCATATGGGTGCTCTATCTTCATAGAAACTCCTCATGCTGATTCCTTTCTTCCTCCATTTTCTTTCCTTTCCATTTCCACACGTGATTTCTTCCCCTTTTAGCCCATTTCCTATGGAAACACATCAAAGAGAATGTTTGTGGAATCCTTTGCATTCATTAGTCACTAGTAGAAATATTGGAGTGAATATCTCTTTGTAAATGACATCTCTTGGTTTAAACAAGGGTGAATGAGTGTAAAAATATCACTTATCAACTTCCCAAGCTTAAATTTGACCGTCCTCGAGCAACTTAAAGAGAAATCCGAATCATAAGGAACTCAGTTGTTTAAACCAAAATAAAGAAGGTTTTGGTTGACTTACAATCGGTACACCTAGATAGCCCTCAGCTTCTTGACCTAAAAACTTAGCATTGCTGTAATGGTGGCATGGTTATTGTGCAAGTGTTAGTTAAGCAAAGATAATCAATACAAAGTTCCTGGTCTACTACATAAAACAACTTTGCAACACTTTATTCTATTTATTCTAGACAACACTTACTTGTTGGGAATGCACGAAAGAGTTCACTTTTGATAGACCCATAAGAACATATGTTAAGGAGTGAAAGGCATGTAGAGAAATATGATGCTCTAGTTCTCATAGGCACACCCACAATTGTTTCATCCTCACAGCTCTTAAGCACTTCATTCAATCATTGTTTCCTGGAACTTTGGTTGTCACGTGAAGGGATTATGCCAAATAAGTGATCATGCATAGTGTTTCATTGTGGCTTAATGTTTGGGAAGTATGGACCTTTGGTATATGTCTCTTTCGAGCTCATTTGATCATTCCCCTTTATTTACCACATACACACGTATTCAAGAGAAAGTCAAATATTACATTCTCCTCAAACACATCTATCACTGCATTGATAGTCCTTAAAAAAGGGTCTACTAAGAATTATAGGAGCAATACGATCTTCAGGCATATCTACTATCACAAGATCAATCAGGACATGGCAATCATTAATTTGAACTATAACTCCATGCTTAATGCCTACTGCCTGAGTACGATTAGAAATAGCCATATTCAATATAATATTAGTAGTAGCATAAGGACTTAGATTGAAACTATCGTAAACAGATTTGGGGATAGTGGAAACACTAGCCCCTAGACAACATAAAGCACTGAATTTATTCAATCCAATCCCAATCTCTATAGTAGGTTCAGAAGCTTCTTCTTGCTTAATTAGCTGGTAACTTACTGTCAAACTTCTTCCTTTCATCATCAAGTTCACATACCTTAGCTGCAATTTGCTAAACAAAGACATTACATGCCTTGTTATTAGTTACCTCTGCAGGTAGTGGATACTTCATTGATATCAACTTCACAAAATCAACAACGGTACAATTGTACTCTTGCACATGGCTCGTGTCCAGCACTTTGGTCTTCTCTTCGTTGCTTCTCACCATCTTAACATCTTCAACCGGATTAGACTCCGGTTTACCTGCAAACTTTGATAAGATTAATGTTTGGCTCTCTACAACTTTAGCCACTTGAGATCTTCTTCAAGTATCTGCACACCATTTGTTAGTCCAACGACCTTACTAGTTAGTTCACCAAGTAAGTTATAATGATTCTTCAAGATATTCTTTAAGTTTTTATTTTGCTCAGTTTGACTAGCAACTATAAATAGAAAAGTGGAAACAAAAATTGAAACTTAACTTTAACAAAAACTCTAACCACAAAGACTAGGAATACTAAACTCCTCCTCGGCAACGACACCGGAAATAGAGCTTGATACTTCCTTTTATTGATCCGGTAATGGAACAGAAATGTGTATCCCGCACCTATTTCCCTATAGGTGACCCTGGGTTATCAAACCCACAAGAGGAAGTTTCCCTTGAAGTGATGGTCTCTAGAGAGCTTATGTTGAAGTATCAGTTCCAGCCTTTGACCGGATCAAGCAAGCAAATAGCGATTCAAATACCTTAATGCTTACAACCATGTATTTGTGTTGGGACCAAATATGATCTTAATTTGTGCACTGGAAGTCACCCATCGAGATGTGCTTGTTACGAATCGATGTGGGGGTGTCCAAATAACATCTTGACCGGCACGAGTCCCGCATCAAGAATCAGTTGTCCTACCACAGCCCTATCAGTCGCGTGGCATTGCCTCGATAATTAAGATGATGAAATTAGATAAGAGCTTTGGGCGTTTAATAACTACACCTCATGTATCCCCAAGGATATGATCCATGTAAGGATGGCAATTTTACCCATGGACATGGATATCCGACCCGCATGGACAAGGTTTGGATATGCTTTTGTGCCCATGGGAGGCACCCAAACCCGACCCAATTACTTGCGGGTAGGGCATGGACATAATATTGTATCCATGGATATACCCAAACCGGATTCCATAGTCTGACTTAGTGGGCAATATTCTGCTAACCTACCGCAGAGTCACATGTCCCACTGTAATTTTACCTATTATTATCTAAATCATGCAATACAAATTGCACAGTCCACACCCTAACTTTTATTAGTTCACATTCAATCCCCACCTTAATATTACTTCAGCCCCCTTCTTATCCTTTTATCTCATCGTTAAGTGAATCACCATTAAGTATCAGCCCCGTCTCCTCTTCTTACTCCTCCTGCATACCGAGAGATGGCCGGTGTTGTTAGCCTCTACCTCCATGTATGGTGGAGCACCGCAACAACTAGCACCACTTTCCTACGACAACGCAACTCTGTATCCCCTTGACCCCTCCGTCTTTGCTTTTTCACACACACATTGAAGCATGGGTGCAACAGCTTATGTGCACATTGTGTTATGTCTTATGTATATGTCTTGAGAGTACCCGATGGATATCCAATGGGTATGGATATCCATCGGGTTTGGATATGGACACAATTATTTGCCCATGGGTTTTTTCATGGGTGGGCAGAGATTGTCTTCATGGATATGGATTTGATATTTTTTAAGCCGATCCAAACCTGACCCATTGCCATCCTTAGATCCATGTTACCCTACTCAACCTTACTGTCACCGATGTTCGGTATAACACTTCACGGTCTCCTTACTCCCAGCCTCACCGGTGCTCGATCTCCATGATCCTAGGTACCTGCAGTGATGAAGATCGTGGACAAGACAAGAGACATCTACGGAACAATTTATTTCACACATACGAGAAGTTAATTCAAAGCCCTTTCATTGATCCCCACAACAAATACAGAGGGTTGCAAGGCTCATGCCTCAACCCATACCTTGCCGAACTACCCACACATGGAGATTAGATCACGAGAAGAAAACATTGAAGAACACATCTTGAAGATTGATTGATTGCAAATATGTCTTACAATGGATGCCTTGTGCGATGCATGATTACAAGTATGAACTAGATGAGGAAGCACTATGGTGGTGATGGTGGCTATGGAGATGAAGATGGCGGCTGCTAGGGTTTGTGGATGAAGATGATGATGGTGTTCTGGCTGCTGTTGACGCTCTCCTCTCGCCACCTCTGTTGACATTTCAATGGGGCTCCTTTATAAAAGTTGTTCAGGTGGACGACCTGCCTCGGTTTCCATGCCATACGGGTGCACGTGCCATATGGAACATCGTCTTTTGCTCTGTCTTCGCAAAAACACGTCATGTTGATTCCTTCTTCCCCCATTCTCCTTCCTTTCCATTTCCACACATGATTTCTTCCTCTTTTAGCTCATTTCCTGTGGAAATACATCAAAGAGAGGATTTGTGGAATTCTTTGCATTCATTACTCATTAGTAGCAATATCGGAGTGAATATCACTTTTAAATGAAATATCACAGTTTACACAAGGGTGAATAAGTGTAAAAATAGCACTCATCAGCGGTCAAGAACGATGGACAAAGTAGAACAATGACCATATTCTCACCAACCATCTCTTGAAATCACAAGAACAACGAGATTTTTCAACAGCAACGTCTTCAAGAAAGAAACAACTCACAAGTGTCTTCTTCACCGAAACCCAACCACCAAAGGCCAGATTCTAGGTTTTCATCTTGGATGACAAGTCCGAGCATATTCGTGCAATGCCTTCAACAAGGTAACAACACAAAACATTGCCATTGCCGGTTATAACCAACTCGAGAAGGAAGGTTTTCTAGCGCAGGGCTGAGATGCCGCACGAGTCACCCTAGCGAGCGACACAGGGGCCATTTCTTAAATAGATCATACTACCTCTGTCCGGAAAAGCTGGTCACAAGCTGGTGCTAGATACATCCATTTAAGGAACAAACTTTTTCAGATGGACGGAGTATGATCTAGCAAAAAATGCTACACTTACGAAACCTTTGATCGTTCACTCGAAAGATAGCTATGCAAGTGTGAGTGCGGATATTAAGCTACGAAACGCTCAACAATGAGATACGTCCGCGGCTATGTTTAGCATCACCACGTTAATTGAGCGGCCAAATCTAACCTGTGACGGCCCTGCACCCCTCAAAAAATGGCGCGACGGCGCATGTGCCCACCAACCCAAGAGTTGCATTTTCAAGTTGGCCTTTGTTTGGAACGTGCGGTTCCCCCTCGAACCTCCGTTCCAAGCAGGCCGGCCGTCCGCGCGGCGGAGCGATGGAGCCGTCGACGCCGCCGGCCGCCACCCACGACCTCTGGGGGATGGAGGACGAGCACCCGTCCACGGAGCGGGTGTTCGAGGGGGAGTCCGTCCCGTCGCGGTCGGAGACGATCACGGTGCGGTCCGTGGCGGTGAGCATCGTGCTCGGGTGCGCGCTCAGCATCGTGGCCATGAAGCTGGCCCTCACCTCCGGCTTCGCGCCCTCGCTCGCCATGCCCGCCGGCCTCCTGGGGTTCTTCCTCCCGCGCCTGTGGATGCAGCTGATGGACAGCCTCGAGGCGTCCCAGCTGCCCTTCACCCGCCAGGAGAACACCGTCGTCCAGACGTGCGTCGTCGCCTGCACCAGCATCGCCTACAGCGGTACGTACGCGGCGCGCTCTGAGCATGCATGCATGTACATGCTCACTGGTTGGCGGGCTGACTGATCATGTGTATGTGCAGGTGGGTTTGGGACGTACATTCTGGGGATGAGCAAGCACTCGGCGGAGGGCGGCGGAGGGAGCGACGGCCTGAACGTGGAGGAGCCGGAGATCGGCCGGATGATCGTCTTCCTCCTCCTCACCAGCTTCGCCGGCCTGTTCGCCATCATGCCGTTCAGGGACAGCCTCATCGTCCACCGCCGGCTGACGTTCCCCAGCGGCACGGCCACGGCGCACCTTATCAACACCATGCACACTCCCCAGGGCGCCAAGCAAGCCGGCCAGCAACTGGCGATGTTGTCGAAGACCTTATTTGGGACCGTTGCATGGTCGATCTTCGAGTGGTTCTTCGGCGTCCGCAAGGGCTGTGGCTTGCAGGCGTTCCCGGTGTTTGGCCTCAGCGCTTTTCAACGAGGGTTCTACTTCGATTTCTCCATGACCAACGTCGGCGTCGGGATGTTCTGCCCGTACAAGATCACCATCTCGATGCTGGCGGGATCCTTGGTCTCGTGGGGGCTCATCTGGCCCTACATCCAGACGAAGGAGGGGGACTGGTACCCGCAGGGCCTCGACCGCGACAACATCAGCGGCATCAATGGCTACCGGGTGTTCATCGGGGTATCCATGATCCTCGCCGACGGGCTCCTACACATGCTCTGCATCCTGGTTCAGACGCTCTACACCATGTACAAGCAACAGGAGAACCATCAGCCGAGGCAGAGCAGCAACGGGCAGCCGTTCCGGTGCCTTAGCGTCGTCCTCGACCGGTCGGCGTCCAGCTTCGACGACCGCCGGAGGACGCAGGTGTTCCTCCGGGACCGGGTCCCAGCCATGGCGCCCGTCGTCGGGTACGTGGTCCTGTCAGTCATCTCCACCGTCGTCATACCGCAGCTCTACCCCCAGCTGAGGTACCACCACGTGGCCTTAGCCTACATCATCGCGCCGGTGTTCGCCTTCTGCAACGCCTACGGCAACGGCATCACGGACATGAACATCGCGACCACCTACGGGAAGGTTTCGCTACTCATCTTCAGCTCGTGGGTGGGGCTCAAGGACGGCGGCGTGGTGGCCGGGCTGGCCGCCTGCGCCATCGTCGTGTCCAACGTGTCCACCGCGTCCGACCTGGTGCAGGACCACAAGACGGGCTACATCACCCTCACCTCGCCGCACACCATCACCATCTGCCAGGTCGCCGGCACGGCGCTCGGCTGCGTGGTGAACCCCGTCATCTTCTCCATCTTCTACAGCGTGTACAACAGCGGCGCCCACGACGACAGCAACAGCATTGGCCCGTACGCCAAGGTGTACCGGGGGATCGCCATGCTCGCCATGACCGAGAAGAACGGGCTGCCCAGGCACACCATGCTGCTCTGCAAGGTCTTCCTGGCGCTGGCGCTGTCCATCAGCGTGCTCCGGGGGGTGTCGACGCACAAGAAGTGGCGCGTCCTGAGGTACATCCCGAGCACCATCGGCATGGCCGTGGCCTTCTTCGTGCCGCCCACGATCCCCGTGGGCATGGCGCTGGGCAGCGCCGTGATCTACCTGTGGGGGAGGTTCGACCGCGACGACATGCGGCTCATGTCGCCGGCGGCGGCGTGCGGGCTGATCTGCGGGGACGGGTTCGGGTCGCTGCTGTCGTCGGCGCTCACGCTGCTCAAGGCCACCCCGCCGATCTGCATCATGTTCGTGGCTCGAGGAGTGAACCAGAGCCTTGACGCTTTCCTAGCAGCGAAAGGCATGCCAACGTAGTTATGGGGATTCGACGTGCGTGTTTTTTTTTGAGGGATATTCGACGTGCGTGTTGTACTGTAGTTAAACGCAAGTTTGGTCACATCGTGAGTACTCCGTAAGTCCGTATCCTGTATAACGTCGGGTTTTTTAAGGTCTTGGAACGAACGCATGGTAGCCGTCCCATGGCGAACATGGATCTTGCAAGGCTGGTCGCCATGTCACGTTCCTGGAACCGTTCACACCCGATGCGAACAGCCCGAACGTTGTTCTTTTTTTTTTGATCCGGAACAATTCATTCCATTACTAAACTGGCTCAGCAATGTCGCTGGCGACCAGAACAGAAACAAAGTCTGGGGCATACTCGATCCACGACAGATTAGCAGCTCCCGATCTGAAGCCAAAAGCAGCTAACTCATATGCTACCTTATTACAATTTCGGTTACAGAAACTGAAACTAAATGATTCAAAGTTCGCATGGCAGATACTTCGCGTCTCCCGTAGGAGGACACCGATCAGCGCTCGTTCATATTCATCAGAATTGAGTGCATGGACAAGTACTTGGGAATCAGACTCAAGAATCATCCTGTGGATGCCCAGTTCCGCACTTACTTCAGTAGTTAACACACATGCCAAAGCTTCTACGTAGAGGCCCTGTAAGATGCTCAAATGTGCCGGCCTTTGCTGTCAGAAATTCACCTTGGTCACTACGAGCAACACACCCCCATGCTTCTCTCCCTGTGTCCGCATGATAGGATGACGAACGTTGTTCTTTAACCCAACGCCCCTCACGCACTAGCCTGGGCGGTTGAGATAGAGAGATAGAGAGGGAGGAGGCCACAACCATGGTAAGGGTTACGGCGGCCTCGGGGTGTTGGGCTCGCAACGGCGTGCAGCGGGGGTTGGGCGAAGTTCCGGCGGCTGCTCCACGCCTCGCATTCAAGAATACCCACGCTCCGCCGAGGAGGCCATGGTGCTTCCCGATCTGCAACGGTGCCTCTCGATCTATCGAGGGAGCGCCGAGAGAGGGGCCCTCCATGTGGTTTTGCGCCAAGGTCGTCCACCGCAGTCGTCATCCTCATCCTCATACTCATACTCTGTTCCACAATCTCCATTGTGCTCATTCCAGACGGTACCGCCTCTCCCGTTGCTAATCCCACCCCAAAGGCAAATCTCCAGGGCTAATGTGTTTGCTCCTACTCTAGTTGTTGCAGGTGAGGTGTTGTTGCTGCTCTACCTAGCCCTCAATGCCACGATTGGGCGGAGGTTAGGCAGCTGGCTCCCCGTCTCGCCACATCGCTGCCGCCCTCGTGGGTGACATTGAGCCTCTTCGCCTTCTCCTATGTGCTCTTCCTCGACCGACCTTGCTACCGAACCAAGGAACCACGAGCTGCTCATCCCTTAGGATTTAATAAATGACTAGCTGAGTGCCCGTGCGTTGCCACGGAATAATAAATAAAAGCTATATACAGAGATTGATTATCTACATTTTCTATTTTACAAATGTCTTTATCAAGGGTAATGTGTATGCGATGTCTGACAATCTAACAAATTTTTTTATTTTCCCCTTGTTTTACATTAATCTTATTGTGTGTTTCTCATAAAATGACTCATGTTGTATCATATAAAAAGAAATGTTATAACCATGATAGTCCCAATACACAAAATCCACTATTTCTCATAGTACCACACATAAAAATACACCATTAATTGAACAAGGATTATAAAGTACCATGTAATCATATTTGAAAGGGGATAAACAAAGTACCTCAGGCACATCTTTCCTTTGACTGAACCCGAGATTTTATACAGTGTTATGTTTGCATCAAATACTTCTTGCCAAAAAAATGTTTGCATCAAAAACATTGTAAAACTAAAACACTTCACCAATCCAAAGAAAAATAATATAAATCTGAAAAATGTTCTCGTTGAGAACAAGAGGAAGTTGTGTTGCCTTCCCAGAATCATATAGCACACGTCGGATTTTAGCAATCCAACTGTACAGATTTTTTTATAAGCAATCCAACTTCGGTACCTAGGACTTCTGCTGACAAAGCATATATTAATATCATCTCCTAAGTGGATTCATAAAGTTGCAAATGAGTGCCAATGACATCGGTCATGCAGCTGTAATCTCTCACATTCTTAATTAATAGTTAAATATGTAACAGTTAGATGCAAAGTTCAGAGAAAACCCGTAATGATCTATGACTGCAGTTTCAGTTTAGTGAAACTAACTTAGAATAACTAAAGCACAGGGAGGGAAGGAGAGTCGCTGCATTGGTATTCGATTCGATGTAAGTTCTTCCCTCAAGTATGCTCGTGTTGTAATGTCAAGGGCTTTGTATTCCAATTTCTAAATACATATTAGATAATATAAAGTTTAAAGAAATATGACCTGCTCATTCTATTTCTCAAAGTTGAAGCACAAATGAAGAGAGTACAATTCATGATTGCCATAAGCCAAAGAGTACAATTCAAGATTGCTGCAAAATTCCTTAGCATTGCCATCACCTCATTTCTGTTACTTTTCTTGACAATATACTCCTAAAATCTTGTGAAACAAAACCTTCATTATTACCCCCCCCCCCCCGTGCATACAGTTCCATTTTATACAATTAAGGGATCAAAGTGTTGGCATGGGAGATGTCATTGATACCTCGGTAACATTGACAGTGCAAAGCTAGGCCCCGGCCCCCAACAATGACAAAAATATCACCTTTCAAGGGGCTAAGTCCTTCTGCAAGGCATTAAAAAAATGTAATGTGAGAATAGGAAGGACACCCATTTTAGAAAAATTGATATGATTCTGATATGCAAAGTTCAGAGCAATTGGTATCTGCTTTCCATGTTCCGTCGGAGCTTGGTGTGTGGAAAATCAAATGTACATGCTATTAAGACTACAAAAAAACTCATGTAGTAACACATTACAAAGCATAGAAAAACAGAATAAATATTGTGATTGCCAAATTAGTTGAAGGAAATAAAGGGGTTATAGAATTGTGATATACTTGTGTGAGGACTCCCATAGGAAATAATGTTCTAACTCGATGGACGTACAAACAGAGGCGTGCACATCGGAGGATACCACCAGTACGACGAGCCTCGCCGATTCCAACATCAAACAACTTAATCAACCCATACTTTGTCTTTGGGAACATGGAAATGACACAGGGAATCACCTAGCAATCCGTGTGCGGCTGCTACGACAGTGGCCGGGGTTTGGGTTTTCTCCGGAAGGAAACTCGGGTGCAACTGCTACGCATTTTCTACTGATTGCAAGAACCACAATGACCAGACGATGACTGAAGTGAGCAAGCACGTTCAGGTTCTTTCGGCATAGTGAGTGGTATCCTATTCCTAGCTACAAACAGTTTGAGGCCAAACAGACGGCAGCATCACAAGTAGAGAACTGAAATAAATTACAATAGCAGAAGAACAATTTGATATAATCCAATAGATCAAGCAAAAATAATTAAAACAAACTTTATGTCTGTTCTTCCACTGAACAGTTGGAGTGCTTTAGTAGCAGTATCGAACTATCGATAGATTAGATAGAGTTGTCAGTTCTGAACTTATGATAGTATAAGCGGCCTCTCTTGGGTTTTGTCACACAAGCAGAAACAAAGAGAAGATGAAAACACGACAAGCAGCAGCGAGAATGAAAGGCTGGAGTGTAGCATCACTCGCTTGAGCCTGCTATGAGCCTGTAACTGTGGCTGTGCCTAGGCCGCCCGTACCCCCACCTGGCGTCCGGTTCCTCCATGGCTCCATCACATGGGACGGCTACATGTACGTCCATGCCAAAATATAGATGCACTACAGCCATTGAGTCTCCACCGCCAATGCACTACAGCCATTGAGTCTCCACTGCCACTCCAGTAGACTAACACAGAGACCAACAGAGGAGAGGGCTGCTATGAATGGATTCTTCACAATACCAGAAGATGCGACAAAAGGAATGATTTGTCAATCTTAGTCCAAAGCATATAACTGGAACATAACCAAAGATTTGAGATATCATGAGAGGAAGAATGCTTACAGAAGAAAATAAGAACTTCTTCATGGCACATGTGCTGAGCTTGGTAAACTCTGACGCCGCTGCATTCACGCCCAAGGACCTGCTGGCACACCCTCTACATGTTCAACCCTGCTGCCTCTCTGCTCCCTCCCACCAATGAGAGCCACGTCCCCGTCCTCCAAAGGTCACCGGTAGAAGCAGCGAGGGAGACCTAGAGGATGACGAGACATCACTAATGTTACCCATGTAGCCTTTCCCATGCTGTTTTATTCCTTCTCTATGGGGCGGAGAAACCGGAGCTCGCCTGGCGACAGGAGTGGCCGAGGAGAAGGGGGTCGTCCGCGTCGAGGTCGGGCTTCTCCGACACGTACTCCACCTACAATAAACCATGGAGTTAGGCGCGGCTCGAGCGGATTACGGGGCGGCGGAACCAGAATCACCTGGGGGGCGGGGGTCGGGTTTGGGGCGGACGCTCTCCTTGGAGCCCTCGCCGGCTCACGCGGCCCTGTTCTTCCTGTCCCAGTGTCGGCAGCGGGGATGGCCAACCCCGGTGTCCCGTGGCTTGGGGCTCGCTACATCCGCCACGACGGCGTCAGCAGAAGCGAGCGAGGCGACCCCTTCCTCCTTGGTGCCTACGTTGCGCTCCTTCCTCTCTCTGGCAGCAGTAAATATTTGGCAGGGAGAGAGACGAGATCGGGAGCGAGGGCTCGGGGAGAGGTGGGGGCGGGGAGTGGGTGGGATTGTGGGCTGGTTTTCGGGTTTCTGGTGTGTGCGGGGCCCGGCATTTTGTTTACCGCATCGAGGGGGAGGGACGAGGTCGAACCATCACGACGTTCGATCCCTCTTTAATAGTAGAGATAAGTGCCACGTGTCAAGTGTGTGGCTCTCCGGCCCAGACGTTTTTCGATGGCAATTCCTGTCACGGAATGATGGCAAATTCTAGTGGCACGTGACAAGTTTCTGTCAAAAATAAACTGAAGCACGAAAGTTGACATGCTTGCCAACTGAAGTTGCCATCCTCGCGTAGCTAAACTTGCCACTGAAAACGTTCGAAGTTGCTGTTGGGGACGTAGTAATTTCAAAAAAAATCCTATGCACACGCAAGATCATGGTGATGCATAGCAACGAGAGGGGAGAGTGTAATCTACGTACCCTCGTAGACCGACAGTGGAAGCGTTATGACAACGCGGTTGATGTAGTCGAAAAATTATAGATACGTTGGAGACGTATCAATGTTCTACTGACGCAGGGCTTCGCCTAAGCACCGCTACAGTAATATCGAGGTGAACTATGGTGGAGGGGGGCACCGCACACGGCTAAAAGATCAAACGATCAATTGTTGTGTCTATGGGGTGCCCCTGCCCCCCGTATATAAAGGAGCAAGGGGGGTGCGGCCGTCCAGGGAGAGGGCGTGCCAGGAGGAGTCCTACTCCCACCGGGAGTAGGACTCCCCCCCTTTCCTAGTTGGAATAGGATTCAGGAGAAGGAAAGAGAGAGGGGAAGAAGGAAAGAGGGGGTCGGCCCCCCTTTCCCTAAATCAATTCGGTTTGGGACTTGGGGGCGCGCCCCACACTCCCCTTGCTTCCCTATATTTCCACTAAGGCCCATGTAGGCCCATTAAGCCCCGGGGGGGTTCCGGTAACCTCCCTGTACTCCGGTAAAATCCTGATTTCACCCGGAACACTTCCGACATCCAAACATAGGCTTCCAATATATCAATCTTCATGTCTCGACCATTTCGAGACTCCTCGTCATGTGCTTGATCACATCCGGGACTCCGAACAACCTTTGGTACATCAAAACATATAAACTCATAATATAACTGTCATCGTCCGGAACCCTTCCGGTGTCCGAATATAGCCGTCTAATATATCAATCTTTATGTCTCGACCATTTCGAGACTCCTCGTTATGTCTGTGATCACATCCGGGACTCCGAACTAACTTCGGTACATCAAAACTCATAAACTCATAATATAACTGTCATCGAAACCTTAAGCGTGCGGACCCTACGGGTAAGAGAACTATGTATACATGGCCGAGACATATCTCCGGTCAATAACCAATAGCGGAACCTGGATGCTCATATTGGCTCCCACATATTCTATGAAGATCTTTATCAGTCAAACCGCACAACAACATACGTTGTTCCCTTTGTCATCAGTATGTTACTTGCCCGAGATTCGATCGTCGGTATCTCAATCTCGTTACCGGCAAGTCTCTTTACTCGTTCCGTAATACATCATCCCGCGACTAACTCAATAGTTGCAATGCTTGCAAGGCTTAAGTGATGTGCATTACCGAGAGGGCCCAGAGATACCTCTCCGACAATCAGAGTGACAAATCCTAATCTCGAAATACGCCAACCCAACATGTACCTTTGGAGACACCTGTAGAGCACCTTTATAATCACCCAGTTACGTTGTGACGTTTGGTAGCACACAAAGTGTTCCTCCGGTAAACGGGAGTTGCATAATCTCATAGTCATAGGAACATGTATAAGTCATGAAGAAAGCAATAGCAACATACTAAACGATCGGGTGCTAAGCTAACGGAATGGGTACATGTCAATCACATCATTCTCCTAATGATGTGATCCCGTTAATCAAATGACAACTCATGTCTATTGTTAGGAAACTTAACCATCTTTGATCAGCGAGCTAGTCAAGTAGAGGCATACTAGTGACACTCTGTTTGTCTATGTATTCACACATGTATTATGTTTCTGGTTAATACAATTCTAGCATGAATAATAAACATTTATCATGATATAAGGAAATAAATAATAACTTTATTATTGCCTCTAGGGCATATTTCCTTCAGTCTCCCACTTGCACTAGAGTCAATAATCTAGATTACACAGTAATGATTCTAACACCCATGGAGTGTTGGTGCTGATCATGTTTTGCTCGTGGAAGAGGCTTAGTCAGCGGGCCTGCAACATTCAAATCCGTATGTATCTTGCATATCTCTATGTCTCCCACCTGGACTTGATCCCGGATGAAATTGAAGCATCTCTTGATGTGCTTGGTTCTCTTGTGAAATCTGGATTCCTTTGCCAAGGCAATTGCACCAGTATTGTCACAAAAGATTTTCATTGGACCCGATACACTAGGTATGACACCTAGATCGGATATGAACTCCTTCATCCAGACTCCTTCATTTGCTGCTTCCGAAGCAGCTATGTACTCCGCTTCACATGTAGATCCCGCTACGACGCTTTGTTTAGAACTACACCAACTGACAGCTCCACCGTTCAATATAAACACATATCCGGTTTGCGATTTAGAATCGTCTGTATCAGTGTCAAAGCTTGCATCGACATAACCATTTACAATGAGCTCTTTGTCACCTCCATAAACGAGAAACATATCCTTAGTCCTTTTCAGGTATTTCAGGATGTTCTTGACCGCTGTCCAATGATCCACTCCTGGATTACTTTGGTACCTCCCTGCTAAACTAATAGCAAGTCACACATCAGGTCTGGTACACAGCATTGCATACATGATAGAGCCTATGGCGGAAGCATAGGGAACACTTTTCATTTTCTCTCTATCTTCTGCAGTGGTCGGGCATTGAATCTTACTCAACTTCACACCTTGTAACACAGGCAAGAACCCTTTCTTAGCTTCATCCATTTTGAACTTCTTCCAAACTTTATCAAGGTATGTGCTTTGTGGAAGTCCAATTAAGCGTCTTGATATATCTCTATAAATCTTGATGCCCAATATATAAGCAGCTTCACCGAGGTCTTTCATTGAAAAACTCTTATTCAAGTATCCTTTTATGCTATCCAGAAATTCTATATCATTTCCAATCAGCAATATGTCATCCACATATAATATCAGAAATGCTACAGAGCTCCCACTCACTTTCTTGTAAATACAGGCTTCTCCAAAAGTCTGTATAAAACCATATGCATCACACTATCAAAGTCCACACTCCGAGAGGCTTGCACCAGTCCATAAATGGATCGCTGGAGCTTGCACACTTTGTTAGCTCCTTTGGATCGACAAAACCTTCTGGTTGCATATATACAACTCTTCTTCTAGAAATCCATTCAGGAATGCAGTTTTGACATCCATTTGCCAAATTTCATAATCATAAAATTCGGCAATTGCTAACATGATTCAGACAGACTTAAGCATCGCTACGGGTGAGAAGGTCTCATCGTAGTCAATCCCTTGAACTTGTCGAAAACCTTTTGCAACAAGTCGAGCTTTATAGACAGTAACATTACCGTCACAGCGTCAGTCTTCTTCTTGAAGATCCATTTATTCTCAATTGCTTGCCGATCATTGGGGAAGTCAACCAAAGTCCATACTTTGTTCTCATACATGGATCCCATCTCAGATTTCATGGCCTCAAGCCATTTTGCGGAATCTGGGCTCACCATCGCTTCTTCATAGTTCGTAGGTTCATCATGATCTAGTAGCATGATTTCCAGAACAGGATTACCGTACCACTCTGGTGCGGATCTTACTCTGTTTGATCTACGAGGTTCAGTAGTAACTTGATCTCAAGTTCCATGATCATTATCATTAACTTCCTCACCAATTGGTGTAGGCGTCACAGAAACTGGTTTCTGTGATGAACTACTTTCCAATAGAGGAGCAAGTATAGTTACCTCATCAAGTTCCAATTTCCTCCCACTCACTTCTTTCGAGAGAAACTCCTTCTCTAGAAAGGATCCATTCTTAGCAACGAATGTCTTGCCTTCAGATCTGTGATAGAAGGTGAACCCAACAGTTTACTTTGGGTATCCTATGAAGACACATTTCTCCAATTTTGGGTTTGAGCTTATCAGGTTGAAGCTTTTTCACATAAGAATCACAGCCCCAAACTTTCAGAAATGACAACTTTAGTTTCTTGCCAAACCACAGTTCATAAGGCGTTGTCTCAACGGATTTCGATGGTGCCCTATTTAACGTGAATGCGGCCGTCTCTAAAGCATCACCCCAAAATGCTAGCGGTAATCTGTAAGAGACATCATAGATCGTACCATATCTATTAAAGTACGATTACACGTTTGGAACACCATTACATTGTGGTGTTCCGGTGGCGTTGAGTTGCGAAACTATTCCGCATTGTTTCAAATGTAGAACAAACTCGTAACTCAAATATTCTCCTCCATGATCAGATCGTAGAAACTTTATTTTCTTGTTATGATGATTTTCAACTTCACTCTGAAATTCTTTGAACTTTTCAAATGTTTCAGACTTATGCTTCATTGAGTAGATATACCCATATCTGCTTAAATCATCTGTGAAGGTGAGAAAATAACGATATCCGCCACGAGCCTCAACATTCATCGAACCACACACATCTGTATGTATGATTTCCAACAAATCTGTTGCTCTCTCCATAGTACCGGAGAACGACGTCTCAGTCATCTTGCCCATGAGGCACGGTTCGCAAGTACCAAGTGATTCATAATCAAGTGGTTCCAAAAGTCCATCAGTATGGAGTTTCTTCATGCGCTTTACACCGATATGACCTAAACGGCAGTGCCACAAATAAGTTGCACTATCATTATCAACTCTGCATCTTTTGGCTTCAACATTATGAATATGTGTATCACTACTATCGAAATTCATCAAAAATAGACCACTCTTCAAGGATGCATGACCATAAAAGATATTACTCATATAAATAGAACAACCATTATTCTCTGATTTAAATGAATAACTGTCTCGCATCAAACAAGATCCAGATATAATGTTCATGCTCAACGCTGGCACCAAATAACAATTATTTAGGTCTAATACTAATCCTGAAGGTAGATGTAGAGGTAGCGTGCCCGACCGCGATCACATCGACACTTTGGAACCATTTCCCACGCGCATCGTCACCTCGTCCTTTGCTAGTGTTCACTTAATCCACAGTCCATGTTTCGAGTTGCAAATATTAGCAATAGAACCAGTATCAAATATCGAGGTGCTACTGCAAGCTCTAGTAAGGTACACATCAATAACATGTATATCACATATACCTTTGTTCACCTTGCCATCCTTGTTATCCGCCAAATACTTGGGGTAGTTCCGCTTCAAGTGACCAGTCTGCTTGTAGTAGAAGCACTTAGTTTTAGGCTTAGGTCCAGACTTGGGTTTCTTCTCTTGAGCAGCAACTTGCTTGCTGTTCTTCTTGAAGTTCCCCTTCTTCTTTCCTTTGCCCTTCTTTAAACTGGTGGTCTTACTGACCATCAACACTTGATGCTCCTTCTTTATTTCTACCTCCGCAACCTTTAGCATTGCGAAGAGCTCGAGAATTGTCTTATCCATCCCTTGCATATTATAGTTCATCACGAAGCATTTGTAGCTTGGTGGCAGTGATTGAAGAACTATGTCAATGACACTATCAACCGGAAGATTAACTCCCAGCTGAGTCAAGTGATTATGGTACCAAGACATTCTGAGTATATGTTCACTGACAGAACTATTCTCCTCCATCTTGCAGCTGTAGAACTTATTGGAGACTTCATATCTCTCAATCCGGGCATTTGCTTGAAATATTAACTTCAACTCCTGGAACATCTCATATGCTCCATGACGTTCAAAACGTCGTTGAAGTCCCGGTTCTAAGCCGTAAAGCATGGCACACTGAACTATCGAGTAGTCATCAGCTTTGCTCTGCCAGGCGTTCTTAACGTCTGCAATTGCATCAGCAGCAGGCCTGGCACTCAGCGGTGCTTCCAGGACGTAATTCTTCTAAGCAACAATGAGGATAATCCTCAAGTTACGAACCCAGTCCGTGTAATTGCTACCATCATCTTTCAACTTTGCTTTCTCAAGGAACGCATTAAAATTGAATGGAACAACAACACGGGCCATCTATCTACAATCAAACATAGACAAGCAAGATACTATCAGGTACTAAGTTCATGATAAATTTAAGTCCAATTAATCATATTACTTAAGAACTCCCACTTAGAAAGACATCATCACGTGATCCAAATCAACTAAACCATAACCGATCATCACGTGAAGAGTAGTTTTCAATGGTGAACATCACTATGTTGATCATATCTACTATATGATTCACGCTCGACCTTTCGGCCTCAGTGTTCCGAGGCCATATCTGCATATGCTAGGCTCGTCAAGTTTTAACCTGAGTATTCTGCGTGTGCAAAAGTGGCTTGCACCTAGTGTAGATGGACGTAGAGCTTATCACACCCGATCATCACGTGGTGTCTGCGCACGACGAACTTTGGCAACGGTGCATACTCAGGGAGAACACTTTATCTTGAAATTTAGTGAGAGATCATCTTATAATGCTACCGTCAATCAAAGCAAGATAAGATGCATAAAAGATAAACATCACATGCAATCAATATAAGTGATATGATATGGCCATCATCATCTTGTGCTTGTGATCTCCATCTCCGAAGCACCGTCATGATCACCATCGTCACCGGCGCGACACCTTGATCTCCATCGTAGCATCGTTGTCGTCTCGCCAATCTTATGCTTCCACGACTATCGCTACCGCTTAGTGATAAAGTAAAGCATTACAGGGCATTGCATTGCATACAATAAAGCGACAACCATATGGCTCCTGCCAAGTTGCGATAACTCGGTTACAAAACATGATCATCTCATACAATAAAATTTAGCATCATGTCTTGACCATATCACATCACAACATGCCCTGCAAAAACAAGTTAGACGTCCTCTACTTTGTTGTTGCAAGTTTTTACGTGGCTGCTACGGGCTTAGCAAGAACCGTTCTTACCTACGCATCAAAACCACAACGATAGTTTGTCAAGTTGGTGTTGTTTTAACCTTCGCAAGGACCGGGCGTAGCCACACTCGGTTCAACTAAAGTTGGAGAAACTGACACCCGCCAGCCACCTGTGTGCAAAGCACGTCGGTAGAACCAGTCTCGCGTAAGCGTACGCGTAATGTCGGTCCGGGCCGCTTCATCCAACAATACCGCCGAACCAAAGTATGACATGCTGGTAAGCAGTATGACTTATATCGCCCACAACTCACTTGTGTTCTACTCGTGCATATGACATCTACGCATAAAACCGGGCTCGGATGCCACTGTTGGGGAACGTAGTAATTTCAAAAAAATTCCTACGCACACGCAAGATCATGGTGATGCATAGCAACGAGAGGGGAGAGTGTTGTCCACGTACCCTCGTAGACCGAAAGCGGAAGCGTTAGCACAACGCGGTTGATGTAGTCGTACGTCTTCACGATCCGACCGATCAAGTACCGAACGTACGGCACCTCCGAGTTCAGCACACGTTCAGCCCGATGACGTCCCTCGAACTCCGATCCAGCCGAGTGTTGAGGGAGAGTTTCGTCAGCACGACGGCGTGGTGACGATGTTGATGTTCTACCGACGCAGGGCTTCGCCTAAGCACCGCTACAGTATTATCGAGGTGGACTATGGTGGAGGGGGGCACCGCACACGGCTAAAAGACCAACTTGATCAATTGTTGTGTCTATGGGGTGCCCCCTGCCCCGTGTATAAAGGAGCAAGGGGGGTGCGGCCGGCCAGGGAGAGGGCGCGCCAGGAGGAGTCCTACTCCCACCGGGAGTAGGACTCCCCCCTTTCTTAGTTGGAATAGGATTCGGGAGAAGGAAAGAGAGAGGGGAAGAAGGAAAGAGGGGGCCGACCCTCCTTGCCCTAAACCAATTTGGTTTGGGCCTTGGGGGCGCGCCCCACACTCCCCTTGCTTCCCTCTATTTCCACTAAGGCCCATGTAGGCCCATTAAGCCCCCGGGGGGTTCCGGTAACCTCCCGGTACTCCGGTAAAATCCCGATTTCACCCGGAACACTTCCGACATCCAAACATAGGCTTAGAATATATCAATCTTCATGTCTCGACCATTTCGAGTCTCCTCGTCATGTCCTTGATCACATCCGGGACTCCGAACAATCTTTGGTACATCAAAACATATAAACTCATAATATAACTATCATCGGAAACGTTAAGCGTGCGGACCCTACGGGTTCGAGAACTATGTAGACATGACCGAGACACGTCTCCGGTCAATAACCAATAGCGGAACCTGGATGCTCATATTGGCTCCACATATTCTACGAAGATCTTTATCGGTCAGAACCGCATAACAACATACGTTGTTCCCTTTGTCATCGGTATGTTACTTGCCCGAGATTCGATCGTGGGTATCTCAATACCTAGTTCAATCTCGTTACCGGCAAGTCTCTTTACTCGTTCCGTAA
This sequence comes from Triticum urartu, assembly GCF_003073215.2. NCBI lineage: Eukaryota > Viridiplantae > Streptophyta > Magnoliopsida > Poales > Poaceae > Triticum > Triticum urartu. The sequence goes on along the minus strand of NC_053023.1, from coordinate 658,126,704 downwards.
TACATCATCCCGCAACTAACTCATTAGTTGCAATGCTTGCAAGGCTTTAAGTGATGTGCATTACCGAGAGGGCCCAGAGATACCTCTCCGACAATCGGAGTGACAAATCCTAATCTCGAAATACGCCAACCCAACAAGTACCTTTGGAGACACCTGTAGAGCACCTTTATAATCACCCAGTTATGTTGTGACGTTTGGTAGCACACAAAGTGTTCCTCCGGTAAACGGGAGTTGCATAATCTCATAGTCATAGGAACATGTATAAGTCATGAAGAAAGCAATAGCAACATACTAAACGATCGGGTGCTAAGCTAAGGAATGGGTCATGTCAATCACATCATCTCCTAATGATGTGAGCCCGTTAATCAAATGACAACTCATGTCTATTGTTAGGAAACATAACCATCTGATCAACGAGCTAGTCAAGTAGAGGCATACTAGTGACAATCTGTTTGTCTATGTATTCACACATGTATTATGTTTCCGGTTAATACAATTCTAGCATGAATAATAAACATTTATCATGATATAAGGAAATAAATAATAACTTTATTATTGCCTCTAGGGCATATTTCCTTCACGGGCATATTTCCTTCACATACTTGAAAGGCTCAACACACATGAGTTTCAGCTTTCTGAGAAAAGATATATCTACGGTCCCAACTATGGCCGAACTCGTGCCTTGAAGGCAAAAGCTGTTTCCTCATCTGAAGATGAATCTGACTGCAGTTCTAATGATCCTGAAGACATTGGAAAGGAGCTTGCTATGCTTGTGAAGAAGGTCCAAAAATTCACCAAGAAGAAAGGCTTCAGAAAGTCTTCACGATCCAGCTCAAGGAATGGTGAAGCTTCTGCTCATGACTACAAGAAGAGAACATGCCACAAGTGCAAGAAACCTGGTCACTACATTTCTGAGTGTCCGAAGTGGGACAATGAGAACAACAAGAAGAAGAAGAGCAAAGAATATGATTCTGACGACAAGAGGAAGAAGAAATACTCAAAGTCTTCTTCCAAGTCTTCCTCAAAGTCTTCATCACACAAGAAGAGCTCATCTGGCAAGGCATGTGCGTTTGTTGGCAAGGAAATGGATTCAGAGGAGGAGTCTGCTTCTGAGGAGGCAGAGGTGGAGTCTGAGGAGAAGTCCTATTCTGGCATTGCAAGTCTAGCTACAGCCTACGTTGCCAAGTCCATCTTCAACACTGAAGACAATGACTTCATCACCGACGCCGATGCTAATGACAAGGACAACTCCGCTCCCACCTATTGCTTCATGGCACATGGTGCCAAGGTAAACTCACGCAATACTCACTATCAAACATCCAGTGAAGATGACTCTGATTGTAATTCCAAACCCAGCTACAAAACACTTGCTAAAATTGCAACTGAACAACAGAAAGCTATGGGACATATTCAAAAACTGTTAGACAAAACCGATGACCCGTTGGACCCTGAAATGACTCGATCTTAGTCCTTAATTGAAGACATAAAAAATCTTCATGTTAAGTATGAGGAACTTGAAAGTCGTCATGAAACACTCTCAACAACTCATGAAAAGCTTTCCTACGATTATCTTCAAAGGAAGTAAGAACTTGAGAAATTGAGAGCGGCTCATGAAGATATTCAAAAGGAAAACAAGTCACTTCGTGCCGAACAGATCAGTCCCGCTCAGGAAGGATTTGAACCGCCATTTCTTAAATGCATTGAGCGTGATAACGCTACTTCTGTTGCTGGATGTTCTACTGTTGCTACTGTTGCAATATCTTCAACTGTTGATGTGGTAACTAACCCCTCTGCTGAGGATGCCACTGCTATTGCTGATAAAAATGCTAGGTTGAAGACATTGCTTGAAATAGGGATGTACAGAAGTCTCAAAGGGCATCAGACACTATGTGATGTCCTCAAAACGCATATTCTGAACCAAAACCCTAGGAAAGAGGGTGTTGGGTTCGAAAGGAAAATGAATGTTGATGGCTCTTACTGGAAACCTGAGCAGTACCCCAAAACCACATGGGTTGCTGCAAAGGAACCTTCAGTGGATCCATCCACCCTATCTGGCTTCACTTGTGCTAATCCCATAGTCATTGATGAATCCTTTGATGCAAACTATAAACTGTTTAAGAATCAAAATGGTGAAGTGTTTGCCAGGTATATTGGTACTAACTGCAGGAATGGGCCACCTATGAAGAAAGTCTGGGTGCCGAAAAGGTGTCTGGAAAATCTTCCTGTGAATGTCGTCATGACACCACAAGGGAAGAAGACAAACCCCAGACCACAGGCTTCATTTGGTCCAAAGGCTTCATACAGACAAAGGACTCACCTGAGTCGCACTAACACAAATGTTTTGCAGGGAAACCATACTCATGCCTATGAATATGAGCGTGTTTCATCAAACTGCCATGTTCATAAGACCCAAAACTACTCTGCTTATTCTTATGAGTACTATTCTCCACCTGCAAGGCTATTTGCTAGGGCTCCAAAGCCAAAGTTCTCAGATGCTGCACTTAGACTCATTGCTTCGAAGCCACCCTTGAAGATGTGGGTGGCTAAGAAAGCTTAACTCTCTTTTGCAGGGAAAGGTCTCCAGCCGAAAATCAAATGTGTTTGAAGCTATTGCTGGGGACCTAAAACATCTTGTAGGGCGCAAGATCAAATGCCTAAATGATCTTATTATGTATTTTGTTCCTGAGTCATTTGCTACTTGTCCTATCAGTCCTAACCTCGATCTACGCTTTAATAATCCTCGTGCTCGTCAAATGTTTATGCTTCACAATGCTCTTCGTGAAGCCTATCCCCTAACTGCACTATAGGGTATGACACCAGCTGCTTCAGAATGGATTATTGAGAGTGGATGTACTAATCACATGACTGGCAAACGAAGTCTTCTCATGGACTCAACCCTATGTCCATCTGACAAAAGTCACATCACATTTGCTGATACTGGTAAAAGCAAGGTATTGGGTCTAGGTAGAGTTGCAATCTCAAAGGATTAGCACACGGATAAAGTGATGCTTGTTGAATCCCTTGGTTTCAACTTAATGTCTGTCTCAATGCTTTGTGATTTTCAACATGATTGTGATATTTGGAAAATATCGTTGCCTTGTTCTAATGGAATCTGACAAGTCTCTAGTCTTTGAAGGGTATCAGAAAGATGATTTTTACATGGTAGATTTCTTAGCAGGACCACAGCTTGCAGTATGTCTTCTTGCAAAAGTTCCAGAATGTAGGCTCTGGCATCGGAGGCTAGGGCATGCTGGCATGAGGAACTTGCATACTCTTGCAAAGAAGAAGCACGTCATAGGCATCGAGGGCGTCAAGTTCAAGAAGGATCACTTGTGCGGTGCCTGCCAAGCTGGAAAGATGACGAGGGCCAAGCATCCCTGGAAGACAATCATGAAACCGACTCAACCCTTCGAACTGCTGCATATGGACCTCTTCGGCCCTACTCACTACTCTACCCTTACTACTACTACTTGTCTGTATGGCTTCGTCATTGTTGATGATTATTCAAGATATACATGGGTGCATATAATCCTCTACAAGACTGAAGTGCAGGATGTCTTCAGACGCTTCGTCAATCGAGCCATGAACAACTATGGCATCAAGATCAAGCACATCAGAAGTGACAATGGCACTGAATTCAAGAACACCGGCCTCGACACTTATCTTGATACATTGGGCATCATTCATGAGTTCTCAGCTCCGTGCACGCCGCAGCAGAATGGCATCGTGGAACGCAAGAGCAGAACACTCATTGAGATGGCTCAGACGATGCTCGATGAATACAAGACACCAAGAAAGTTCTGGCCTGAAGCTATTGATACTGCATGCCATGTCATCAACCGTGTTTATCTTCACAAGCTTCTGAAGAAAACATCCTATGAACTCCTCACTGGTAAGAAGCCAAATGTGAGTTATTTCAGAGTATTTGGTGCTAGGTGCTGGATCAAGGATCCACATCACACTTCAAAATTTGCACCGAAAGCACATGAAGGTTTTATGCTTGGTTACGGAAAGGATTCGCACTCCTACAGGGTCTTCAACCTCTCTCACTATAAAGTGGTTGAAACTGTGGATGTGTGGTTCAATGAGACTAACAGCTCGCAAAGAGAGCACCTGCCAAATGTGCTAGATGAAATTCCACCTAGTGAATCCATCAAGCTTATGGGAACTGGAGAAATCATACCGTCTGAATGAAGGAAATATGCCCTAGAGGCAATAATAAAGTTATTATTTATTTCCTTATATCATGATAAATGTTTATTATTCATGCTAGAATTGTATTAACCGAAAACATAATACATGTGTGAATACATAGACAAACAGAGTGTCACTAGTATGCCTCTACTTGACTAGCTCGTTAATCAAAGATGGTTATGTTTCCTAACCATGGACAAATAATTGTTATTTGATTAACGGGATCACATCATTAGGTGAATGATCTGATTGACATGACCCATTCCATTAGCTTAGCACCCGATCGTTTAGTATGTTGCTATTGCTTTCTTCATGACTTATACATGTTCCTATGACTATGAGATTATGCAACTCCCGTTTGCCGGAGGAACACTTTGTGTGCTACCAAACGTCACAACGTAACTGGGTGATTATAAAGGTGCTCTATAGGTGTCTCCAAAGGTACATGTTGAGTTGGCGTATTTCGAGATTAGGATTTGTCACTCCGATTGTCGGAGAGGTATCTCTGGGCCCTCTCGGTAATGCACATCACATAAGCCTTGCAAGCATTGCAACTAATGAGTTAGTTGCGAGATGATGTATTACGGAACGAGTAAAGAGACTTGCCGGTAACGAGATTGAACTAGGTATTGGATACCGACGATCGAATCTCGGGCAAGTAACATACCGATGACAAAGGGAACAACGTATGTTGTTATGCGGTCTGACCGATAAAGATCTTCGTAGAATATGTAGGAGCCAATATGGGCATCCAGGTCCCGCTATTGGTTATTGACCGGAGACGTGTCTCGGTCATGTCTACATTGTTCTCAAACCGTAGGGTCCGCACGCTTAAGGTTTCGATGACAGTTATATTATGAGTTTATGAGTTTTGATGTACCGAAGGAGTTCGGAGTCCCGGATGGGATCGGGGACATGACGAGGAGTCTCAAAATGGTCGAGACGTAAAAATCGATATATTGGATGACTATATTCGAACATCGGAAAGGTTCCGAGTGATTCGGGTATTTTTCGGAGTACCGGGGAGTTACGGGAATACGGGGGAGAAGTATTGGGCCTTATTGGGCCATATGGGAAAGAGAGAGGGGCTGCCTAGGGCAGGCCGCGCGCCTCCCCAAGGCCTAGTCCGAATTGGACTAGGGGGAGGGGCTGCGCCCCCTCCTTCCTTTCCTTCTCCCTTCCCCTTCCTTCGAAGGACTCCTAGTTGGACTAGGAAAGGAGGAATCCTACTCCCAGTGGGAGTAGGACTCCCCTAGGGCGCGCCATAGAGAGGGCCGGCCCTCCCCTCCTACACTCATTTATATACGGGGGCAGGAGGCACCCCATAGACACACAAGTTGATCCACGTGATCATATTCTTAGCCGTGTGCGGTGCCCCCTTCCACCATTGTCCTCGATAATATTGTAGCGGTGCTTAGACGAAGCCCTGCGACAGTAGTACATCAAGATTGTCACCATGCCGTCGTGCTGACGGAACTCTTCCCCGACACTTTGCTGGATCGGAGTCCGGGGATCGTCATCGAGCTGAACGTGTGCTAGAACTCGGAGGTGCCGTAGTTTCGGTGCTTGATCGGTCGGGCCGTGAAGACGTACGACTACATCAACCAAGTTAACGCTTCCGTTGTCGATCTACAAGGGTACGTAGATCATACTCTCCCCCTCTCGTTGTTATGCATCACCATGATCTTGCGTGTGCGTAGGAATTTTTTTGAAATTACTACGAAACCTAACACTGAAGTATAACCTGAAGAAGAAATTATCATCTCTGCACCTAATCAACCTGAATACAATGCTCAGCCTGAAGACAATCCTTAAAACGATGACAATGATCAGCAAGAGCAAAATCTTCGTCCAGTTCATCCTCGTGTTGCAAATGAAGTACAGATTGAGAAGATAATTGATAGCATCAATGCACCTAGTCCACTCACTCGTTCAAGGGCAACACAACTAGCAACACCTGGTTCTTGCTTAAGCCCGTAGCAGCCACATGAAACAAGGCTCGTCTCGTTGCTCAAGGATACACTCAAGTTGATGGAATTGACTTCGATGAAACATTTGCTCCTGTGGCTAGGCTTGAAGCTATACGCATACTGCTAGCCTATGCAAATCATCATAACATCCTTCTGTATCAAATGGATGTGAAGAGCGCCTTTCTCAATGGCAAGATTGAAGAAGAAGTGTATGTTGCACAACCGCCTGGTTTTGAAGATCCAAAACATCCTGACATAGTTTACAAGCTCAACAAGGCACTGTATGGCCTCAAACAAGCCCCTCGTGCTTGGTATGATACACTCAAAGACTTCCTGAAGAGCAAAGGCTTCAAACCTGGTTCCTTGGATCCCACACTCTTCACGAAGACATATGATGGTGAACTGTTTGTGTGCCAAATATATGTGGATGACATTATCTTCGGCTGCACTAATCAGAAATACAGTGATGAGTTTGGATACATGATGCAAGAGCAATATCAGATGTCCATGATGGGTGAGCTGAAGTTCTTCCTTTGTCTTCAAATACGGCAGCCACGGGACGACATCTTCATATCTCAAGAGAAATACCTCAAAGATTGCCTGAAGAAGTTTGGAATGCAAGACTGCAAAGGTTATATGACGCCAATGCCTACCAAGAGTCATCTGGATTCTGACGCCAATGGTAAAGAGTTCGATCAAAAGGTATACCGCTCCACGATTGGTTCTTTACTTTATTTATGTGCATCTAGGCCAGATATCATGCTTAGTGTTTGCATGTGTGCCCGATTCCAAGCGGCACAAAGGAATCACATCACTTAGCTGTGAAGTCAATTCTTCGATATTTGGCTTACACCCCAACACTAGGATTATGGTATCCAAAGGGTTCAGAGTTTGATCTAGTTGGATTCTTGGATGCTGATTATGCTGGTGACGAAGTGGATCGCAAGTCTACATCAGGCACATGTCACTTTCTGGGACGATCACTTGTGTGTTGGTCTTCAAAGAAGCAGAACTGTGTATCTCTCTTCACTGTTGAATCTGAATACATTGCTGCTGGATCTTGTTGCGCTCAGCTTCTATGGATGAAGTAAGCACTCAAAGACTATGGCATTCATCTGAAGCAAGTGCCACTCTACTTCGACAATGAAAGCGCCATCAAGATCGCCAACAACCCAATTCAGCACTCGAAGACAAAGCGCATTCAGATCCGTCATCACTTTCTCAGAGATCATGTCATGAAGGAAGATATTGATATCATTCACGTCAACACTGAAGAGCAACTGGAAGAAATCTTCACAAAGCCCTTGGATGAGAAAAGGTTTTGCAAGTTGCGGTGTGAGCTAAATATCTTGGAATCCTCAAATGTCCCGTGATCACGCACACATCCTAATACTTATGCATGTTGATGTCTTAGATGTGCAACACACAAAGCAACGTATATCTTCAACTAATGAAGACTTACACTCTAAGTGTGAATACATTAACACGGAATTTGACTTTGGAGCGCCACGATATTGTGCATCGTGTCTGGGTCTAATACTTCCTATACGGTGGGTAACGCCACCACCAAACCTTTGTTTGGAGTATTTTCTATTGGCGTTACATTTGCAAAGTCTTCGCATTTGGAGTGTCTTCAATATTAACATGGTTTCATGTTTATCTTCACTATATCGATTTGGTCTTATTCGCATATACTCATATGATTGCGTTCTGTCCTCTACAGCATTCACTTATAGCTATGTCTTCTCGTTGAATCTTTTGAACTAAGTGAATGTGATCGGACCCTAACCTTTCTATGCTCCCGTCTCAAATATATCTATCCAAATCATATGCATTCTATTGAAACTGTCGAATATCTTCGCTGCGTCCTTGTCAGTAGAAGATACAGAGACAAACATCAAATCTGTTTTAAATGCTCAATCCTTTTTGCCTGAAACCAGGAGAAGCGGGAACGACCACCCGACAACCCAGGCGTACGTGGGAACGTGGAACAACCTCCAATAAGTTGCATGATCGTCACGTGTCCTTCAGATGTGAATCGCCAGGGGCACCTGCGTAATAATGCTGCACCGTCCCTGTCCTTATAAATACTCACCACACCCAAGTCATTATGTCTTCTTCCACTTCACTTCCTCGCACAAACCCTAGCGCCACCGCTAGCCCTCGACGAGGTTGGCAACGAAGCGCTTGGCTGCTGCGACCTCACTGACGCCATCATCACGCCGGCCGCGGACATTGTCTTCTCCGCCGTCGCTGTAGGTTTCCTCTGTCGCCAAGTTAGGGCACGGAAGATTGAACTACTCGGCCTCATCTCCTACTCCGTCTAGCAGTTCCTCGGGTGGTAAATAAAAACTCTTTTTACAGTCTTTTTGATCCGATAGATTCATCCTTTTCAACCACAAGTGGTTTCTGTTGCTACAAAGTTGGATCTATCCCGTTCTGCATCTCATAGCATGCATAGTATGTTCACTTATGCTTCACAAAGTAGTTAGATTCCTCACTTGTACTTATTCGTGGATTCGTACAAATCTGGAACCAACTCTCTACATATGAGTGAATGTCTTCGCACTATGAGGTCAATGTCTTCTAAACTGATATATCTTCAAAGTCTTCTAAGAATGCATATGACATCTTCCCCTTCCCTCGCATCTCTAATGCTGTCACAGGTACATGTCCGTGGGAGAATCCCTTGGTTCTCATAGTCTGCATTCATTTGCAGAGTTCTTACAGCATCACATAAATTCTGCTGAAGCCAGTTCCTGTCTGACCAGCAGACGGAAGACTTTGACAGTGTTGAAGCCTTTCAGTCTAAACTTCATGGCAACAGAGAAATCAGCAAGGAAGGGTGGCAGACAGCTCCGTGGGGGTACATCAATGGACCTGCCCGAAGATCTCTATGAATTATACAAAACTGATCCCGAAGAAAGCTATGGTCAGCACAAGACACGAATCCAATGGATTCTAAGATACTGGGCCGAGCAATGGTTCAAGTACAGATTCGTCACCAAGGAGTATGCTGAAAAGAATGCTATCACGCGTCCTTGGGGAGATATTCTCTATAAAAATCTTCAACCCAAGACCAGAACTGAAGCCATTGCTCAAGGATTTTACCCTTGCATGGTCCGAGGGCCACAGCCTACTGATGCCAACCCATCGTCATTGCTATGGTGTCGAGAAGACAATCTGTTCAAGAGCAACTATCAGTTTGCAAAGAACTCGGCCAAGGAAAACAAGAAGTCTTTGGGATTAGACTTCAACCCAGGCCCCTCTGCGCTACGTGCCGATGGCACACCCGAAGCTGACCCCAATCTTGTTGGGCCCTTCTACAATTTAGAAGGTCTCATCACTCACATTCAGGTTCAAGGGGCAGCTGTGGATCACTCTGCAGATGACGCTGAATCTGACGAAGCGCCTGCACCACCGAAGCCAGTGAAGCAAAAGAAACCAAAGGATTCAAAGCCCTCCTCCACACCAAAGGTCTCACGGGAGAAGCCTCTGGCCACTGCACCTCCTGAAGCCAGTGTGCAGTCTGAAGATCTCTCTCGCATCTCCAAGTCTGACAAGTTGAAGAAGCCCATGCAACCAACTGGTCAAGCATTGACCCCTGCTGCTGTTTTGAGAAATGAGAATGACGCCATTGATCTGTCTAGCGATGACGATCTTGGTGATGATGCTCTTGAGCAATTGATAAAGAGTGAGCAAGAGGCAGAAATCTTCAATGATCTTCCCCTCTTTGATGTGTAAATCCTGTAAAAGTTTATTGATGAGTAGTTTGATAGCCCAGATCTCAGTTTTGATGACCTTCAACTCCCAATTGGCCTCAGCGTCTCTTTCCATGGAGCCATTGCTCCTGAGCTGGCTCTTGCACAGAACATTGTTGAACTGAAGCACAAGATTGATATGAAAAGGCTCAGTTCAAGAAGCACATGGCCAAGCTCAATGTTGAAGACATTCAAAACTTCAAGGTCATGATGCATGAGCTCAAGGAGGCGTTCCACAAGAAACGAGAAGAAGCAAAAGGTTCTCGTGAGCGCATGAAGAATCTTGCTGCCAAATGTGTTCAAGGCTACAATGAAGCTGAAAAGCGCAAGGCTTTGGGGCGACCAAGCATCGACCCCAGAATGGCTGTCAAGAAGAAGAAGAAGCCTGCTGTGGCCCAATCAGAAGCATCAAGGCAGGAAGAACATCGCATTGTCTTCCCGGCCAGTATGATAGGCTCAAAGCCTAAGGTCCCCACAGTGGCTTCAGAGTACCAGAAAACTAGAGCAGCTGAAGCCGAAGCCAGAAAGCGCAAGTCCAAAGCCACCACTGGTGATGCTCCACCAATCAAGAAGCGAAAGACAAAGATGAGAGACCGGGCTGCTCCCACAGAGCCCCTTGTTGTCGAGCCAATCTCAGTGGCTCATCCTGCGTCTGAACATCGTGAGCGCCAGTTGATCGTTCATGAGCCTGCTTCCACAGAGGCTCCAGTAGTTGAAGACATTCCAACTGTTGACCCCACCGCAGTTGAAGACATTGGTCATCAAGACAATGTTGAAGATGATGAAGTCCTTCCTCAGATCGAGCACAGTTTGGTATCATCGCCTGTTCTCACGAACATCGAACTCATCAGCATTGGTCGTCCATTGACACCAATTGCTCAGGATGACTCATGGGCTGATCACCCTCAAGAATCCCGTCGTGATGAAGAAACACCAGTTACTCCCCCAACCCAGGTCACCACTCCGGTGATTGACAATGAAGACCTTGAGGCCCAACCAACTCCATCTCCACAGGCGTCGCCAGCGTTTCGCAGGCTTTGCAAAGGACCAAGGCCACAGGTCACTTTGTCAAGTGTTCTATAAGAAGAAGAGCACCAATCCATTTCACGCGAAGTCTTTCCTGAAGCCTCTCCTACTGCGAACATCCCTAAATCTGAAGCCAAAACGGCTGAAGATATTTCGGCTGCATCAGCCGATGACCAAGAGAAGAAGAACATGTTGCTACACCCCCGTCCAACCCTGAAGTTGTTCTCGAGGAGAATGTGTATGACCCTCCAGCTCCTGAAGTGGCGGTTACCAATACTGAGGCGGCCACCAACATCAACACTGAAGCCAATGACGTTGTCATGGCTAAAGCTAATGTGGCGTCTGAAGCTAATGTGGTGCGAGATGTCACTGCACCTGAAGCTAATGCTGCACCTAATGCAAATCTGCAGCTTGAAGCCAATGCCTCTGCTCCTGTACCACTTCCCAGGCCACACACCATCGAGCAAGCATATGATCGTGGTCAGCTTGTTACCATCCGCTGGCCAATTCTGGTTCCTCCGCCTGCTCCTGGACCTCAATTTGACTATCATGTGGAGCACAGGCCTCAGGTCCAGAAGCCAAAGCCAAGGTTACCACGGTTTCCAGGTACTACAATGTCAGTAGGATCGTTTCATCTGAATGGATTCAAGGCACACAACACATTCTTTAACAGTGACAAAAACCCCTACACAAGGCCAAGAATCTCCTCAGATCAATTCTGGAGTTATCAGCAGCGCAGCTACTATTCTTGCATCTTGTACAATCAGGGGCGCATCTTCCCCCATATGCGTCTAGACTGCGAAGCCATTGCTGGATTGCCTTGCCTTGAAGAAGCTCTTGACTGCTTCCGTGATGCGGGTCTGCTCAACTTTGTGACTGCCAAGGAACGCTAGAATGAAGAACTTCTGCTTCAATTCTATGCTACCCTCCACATTCGTGGATACAACAGGGATCCGAAGACTTGGATCCTTGAGTGGATGACAGGCGATGTCCATCATGAAGCTAAAGCCCAAGACATCATTGAGCTTACAGCCCTGCCCACTCCTGTCGAATATTATGAACCAGGTTGTCAGCAACACCAGAATGCTTTGGAGAGCATTTTCCAGAAGCCAGAGCCTAACATGAGCCAAATGCTGAGCATGATGAAGCCTCTGCCACGCGACGCTAAATACCCAACAGAATTCTTTGTCGAAGACCTAGAGTATCTGCCCCGCACCCTTTACCATATCACCAGGAAAACTCTATGGCCTATCAAAGGACATTCATCTGCAGCGAAGCTTGAAGGAGCAGTGAAGACTATGGTTTTCTATATCTTCAATGGCATCAGCTTCAATGCTCAAGACTTCTTCATCAAGCAGTTGGCTGCATCTGGCTCCGACATCTTTGGTCTGAAGTTCTATGCTCCATGGGTAATGCGTCTTATCAAGCTTCACTCCGCCTTCAACTATCAGCCGTCTGCGCGCAATCATCTCGTATTTTTGCCAGAGGTTGATCTGTCTGTTGAAGCTATTTACCCAGAGCCTTCAAAGGAGCCAGTTTATCTTCACAATGTTGATCGTCAAAGCTTCACCCAGCCCATTGAAGGAGTTCAGGCCGTTTCTCGTGTTTACCCCTTGGCTGGCAACACACGTGCCCCTCGCACCCAAACTGAAGCCACTGCAAGCACCATTGCCCAAAGGCCTCAGAAGCGATCTCGTGTTCTCAATGACCGAGAGCTTCTCGTCACTCTACATCAGAAACATGATAAGCATCATGACTGGCTTAAGCGTCAAATACAAAGCCTCTTGGTGGACGTCAATCGCATTCGAAATCTTGCCACCAAGCATGCCTTTGTGACACATGAAACCTGTCGGAGGTCTTGGAAGAGCTTGACATTGCTTAGTGTTGAAGCTGATATGCAAGACGATGGCTTCACAGAGAGATTCAAGTTTGACTCAACTTCTCCAAGGAATGCTCACTTACGTCGGACTCCCTCACTCGAAGATTCTGACTATTCCTCCTCAGCTGCAACGGTGAATGCCAGAGTCATAAATGATCAAGATGACGCTACTTCACCACCTCCAACTTCAGCGCGTGTCGACACTGCACCAAGTTCTTCTGCACCACCGAACCTCAACGACGACCCTGCTGCTTCACCTACTCCTCATGGGAACGAGTAGAACCTCTATGTCTTCAAACCTTTTTGTCATTACTGACAAAAGGGGGAGAAGCATATGAGTTGATAGTCTTCAAGCGGGTCCATATGGGTGGTTGCTTTACTTTTGCTACATTTGCCAAGTGCTTACTGTTGGGGAACGTAGTAATTTCAAAAATTTCCTACGCACACGCAAGATCATGGTGATGCATAGCAACGAGAGAGGAGAGTGTTGTCTACGTACCCTCATAGACCGAAAGCGGAAGCGTTAGCACAACGCGGTTGATGTAGTCATACGTCTTCACGACCCGACCGATCAAGCACCGAAACTACGGCACCTCCGAGTTCTAGCACACGTTCAGCTCGATGACGATCCCCGGACTCTGATCTAGCAGAATGTCGGGGAAGAGTTCCGTCAGCACGACGGCGTGGTGATGATCTTGATGTTCTACCGTCGCAGGGCTTCGCCTAAGCACCGCTACAATATTATCGAGGATTATGGTGGAGGAGGGCACCGCACACGGCTAATAGATCTCAAGGATCAATTGTTGTGTCTTTGGGGTGCCCCCATGCACCCGTATATAAAGGAGCAAGGGAGGAGGAGGCCGGCCCTAGGAGGGGGCGCGCCAAGTGTGGAGTCCTACTAGGACTCCCTAGTCCAAGTAGGATTCCACCTCCCATATGGAATAGGAAAAGAGGAAGGGAAAAGGAGAAGGAAGGAAGGGGGCGCTGCCCTTCCCTAGTCCAATTCGGACCAGACCAAGGGGAGGGGTGCGGCCACCCTTGAGGCCCTTTTCCTTCTTTCCCGTATGGCCCAATAAGGCCCAATACGTATTCCCGTAACTCTCCGGTACTCCGGAAAATACTCAAATCACTCGGAATCTTTCCGATGTCCGAATATAGTCGTCCAATATATCGATCTTTACATCTCGACCATTTCGAGACTCCTCGTCATGTCCCCAATCTCATCCGGGACTCCGAACTCCTTCGGTACATCAAAACTCATAAACTCATAATATAACTGCTATCGAAACCTTAAGCGTGCGGAACCTAGATGCTCATATTGGCTCCCACATATTCTACGAAGATCTTTATCGGTCAGACCGCATAACAACATACGTTGTTACCTTTGTCATCGGTATGTTACTTGCCCGAGATTCGATCGTCGGTATCTCAATACCTAGTTCAATCTCGTTACCGGCAAGTCTCTTTACTCGTTCCGTAATACATCATCCCACAACTAACTCATTAGTTGCAATGCTTGCAAGGCTTATAGTGATGTGCATTACCGAGTGGGCCCAGAGATACCTCTCCGACAATCGGAGTGACAAATCCTAATCTCGAAATATGCCAACCCAACAAGTACCTTCGGAGACACCTGTAGAGCACCTTTATAATCACCCAGTTACATTGTGACGTTTGGTAGCACACAAAGTGTTCCTCCGGTAAACAGGAGTTGCAAAATCCCATAGTCATAGGAACATGTGTAAGTCATGAAGAAAGCAATAGCAACAAACTAAACGATCGAGTGCTATGCTAACGAAATGGGTCAAGTCAATCACATCATTCTCCTAATGATGTGATCCCGTTAATCAAATGAAAACTCTTTGTCTACGGCTAGGAAACATAACCATCTTTGATCAACGAGCTAGTCAAGTAGAGGCATACTAGTGACACTCTGTTTTTCTATGTATTCACACATGTATTATGTTTCCGGTTAATACAATTCTAGCATGAATAATAAACATTTATCATGATATAAGGAAATAAATAATAACTTTATTATTGCCTCTAGGGCATATTTCCTTCAGTCCCCCACTTGCACTAGAGTCAATAATCTAGTTCACATCGCCATGTGATTTAACATCAATAGTTCACATCACCATGTGATTAACACCCATAGTTCACATCGTCATGTGACCAACACCCAAAGGGTTTACTAGAGTCAATAATCTAGTTCACATCGTTATGTGATTAATACCCAATGATTACTAAGGTGTGATCATGTTTTGCTTGTGAGAGAAGTTTAGTCTACGGGTCTGCCACATTCAGATCCATATGTATTTGGCAAATTGCTATGTCAACAATGCTCTGCACGGAGCTACTCTAGCTAATTTCTCCCACTTTCAATATGTATCCAGATTGAGACTTAGAGTCATCTGGACCAGTGTCAAAACTTGCATTGATGTAACCCTTTACGACGAACCTTTTGTCACCTCCATAATCGAGAAACATATCCTTACTCCACTAAGGATAATTTTGACCAATGTCCAGTGATCTACTCCTAGATCACTATTGTACTCCCTTGCCAAACTCAGGGCAGGGTATACAATAGGTCTGGTACACAGCATGGCATACTTTATAGAACCTATGGCTGAGGCATAGGGAATGACTTTCATTCTCTCTCTATCTTCTGCCGTGGTCAGGTTTTGAGTCTTTACTAAACTTCACACCTTGTAACACAGGAAAGAACTCCTTCTTTGACTGTTCCATTTTGAACTACTTCAAAATCTTGTCAAGGTATGTACTCATTGAAAAAACTTATCAAGCGTCTTGATCTATCTCTATAGATCTTGATGCTTAATATGTAAGTAGCTTCACCGAGGATTTTCTTTGAAAAACTCCTTTCAAACACTCCTTTTTGCATTGCAGAATAATTCTACATTATTTCCAATCAACAATATGTCATTCACATATACTTATCAGAAATGATGTAGTGCTCCCACTCACTTTCTTGTAAATACAGGCTTCACCCGCAAGTCTGTATAAAACTATATGCTTTGATCAACTTATCAAAGCGTATATTCCATCTCCGAGATGCTTGCACCAGTCCATAGATGGATCGCTGGAGCTTGCATATTTTGTTAGTACCTTTAGGATTGACAAAACCTTCTGGTTGCATCATATACAACTCTTCTTTAATAAATCCATTAAGGAATGCAGTTTTGTTTATCCATTTGCCAGATTTCATAAAATGCGGCAATTGCTAACATGATTCGAACAGACTTAAGCATAGATACGAGTGAGAAACTCTCATCGTAGTCAACACCTTGAACTTGTCGAAAACCTTTTTGCGACAATTCTCTCTTTATAGATAGGAACACTACTATCAGCGTCCGTCTTCCTCTTGAAGATCCATTTAATCTCAATGGCTTGCCGATCATTGGGCAAGTCAATCAAAGTCCATACTTTGTTCTCATACATGGATCTCATCTCAGATTTCATGGCCTCAAGCCATTTCGCGGAATCTGGGCTCATCATCGCTTCCTCATAGTTCGTAGGCTCGTCATGGTCAAGTAACATGACCTCCAGAACAGGATTACCGTACCACTCTGGTGCGGATCTCACTCTGGTTTACCTACGAGGTTCGGTAGTAACTTGATCTGAAGTTACATGATCATCATCATTAGCTTCCTCACTAATCGGTGTAGTAGTCACAGGAACAGATTTCTGTGATGAACTACTTTCCATTAAGGGAGCAGGTACAGTTACCTCATCAACTTCTACTTTCCTCCCACTCACTTCTTTCGAGAGAAACTCCTTTTCTAGAAAGGATCCATTCAAAGCAACGAATATATTGCCTTCGGATCTGTGTTAGAAGGTGTACCCAACATTTTCTTTTGGGTATCCTATGAAGACGCATTTCTCCGATTTGGGTTAGAGCTTATCAGGTTGAAACTTTTTCACATAAGCATTGCGACCTCAAACTTTAAGAAACGACAGCTTAGGTTTCTTGCCAAACCATAGTTCATACCGTGTCGTCTCAACGGATTTAGATGGTGCCCTATTTAACGTGAATCCAGTTGTCTCTAATGCATAACCCCAAAACGATAGTGGTAGATCGGTAAGAGACATCATAGATCGCACCATATCTAATAAAGTACGGTTATGACGTTCGGACACACCATTACACTATGGTGTTCCAGGTGGCGTGAGTAGTGAAACTATTTCACATTTGTTTTAACTGAAGGCCAAACTCGTAACTCAAATATTTTACTTCTGTGATCATATCGTAGAAACTTTTATTTTGTTACGATGATTCTCCACTTCACTCTGAAATTCTTTGAACTTTTCAAATGTTTCAGACTTGTGTTTCATCAAGTAGATATACTCATATCTGCTCAAATCATCTGTGAAGATCAGAAAATAATGATACCTACCGCGAGCTTCAATATTCATCGGACCACATACATCAGTATGCATGATTTCCAACAAATCTGCTGCTTGCTGCATTGTTCTGGAGAACGGAGTCTTAGTCATCTTGCCCATGAGGCATGGTTCGCAAGCATCAACTAATTCATAATCAAGTGATTCCAAAAGTCCATCAGCCTGGAGTTTCTTCATGCGCTTTACACCAATATGACCTAAACGGCAGTGCCACAAATAAGTTGCACTATCATTATTAACTTTGCATCTTTTGGTTTCAATAATATGAATATGTGTATCACTACGATCGAGATCCAACGAACCATTTTCATTGGGTGTGTAACCATATATGTAAACAGAATAACAATTTATTCTCTTACTTAAATGAATAACTGTATTGCAATAAACATGATCAAATCATATTCATGCTCAATGCAAACACCAAATAACACTTATTTAGGTTCAATACTAATCCCGAAAGTATAGGGAGTGTGCGATGATGATCATATCAATCTTGGAACCACTTCCAACACACATCATCACTTCACCCTTAACTAGTCTCTGTTCATTTTGCAACTCCCGTTTCGAGTTACTACTCTTAGCAACTGAACCAGTATCAAATACTGGGGGGTTGCTACGAACACTAGTAAAATACACATCAATAATCCGTATATCAAATATACCTTTGTTCACTTTGCCATCCTTCTTATCCGCCAAATACTTGGGGCAGTTCCGCTTCCAGTGACCAGTTCCTTTGCAGTAGAAGCACTTAGTCTCAGGCTTAGGACCAGACTTGGGCTTCTTCACTTGAGCAGCAACTTGCTTGCCGTTCTTCTTGAAGTTCCCCTTCTTCCCTTTGCCCTTTTCTTGAAACTAGTGGTCTTGTCTACCATCAACACTTGATATTTTTCTTGATTTCTACCTCCGTTGATTTCAACATTCCAAAGAGCTTGGGAATCGTTTCTGTTATTCCTTGCATATCATAGTTCATCACGAAGTTCTACTAACTTTGGTGATGGTGACTAGAGAATTCTGTCAATCACTATCTTATCTGGAAGATTAACTCCCACTTGATTCAAGCGATTGTAGTACCCAGACAATCTGAGCACATGCTCACTGCTTGAGCTATTCTCCTCCATCTTTTAGCTATAGAACTTGTTGGAGACTTCATATCTCTCAACTCGGGTATTTGCTTGAAATATTAACTTCAACTCCTGGAACATCTCATATGGTCCATGACGTTCAAAACGTCTTTGAAGTCCTGATTCTAAGCCGTTTAAGCATGGTGCACTAAACTATCAAGTAGTCATCATATTGAGCTAGCCAAACGTTCAGAAAGTCTGCATCTGCTCCTACAATAGGTCTGTCATCTAGTGGTGCATTAAGGACATAATTCTTCTGTGCAGCAATGAGGATAATCCTCAGATCACGGATCCAATCCGCATCATTGCTACTAACATCTTTCAACTTAATTTTCTCTAGGAATAAAACAGGGGAGCTAAACGCGAGCTATTGATCTACAACATAGATATGCTAATACTACCAGGACTAAGTTCATGATAAATTAAAGTTCAATTAATCATATTACTTAAGAACTCCCACTTAGACAGACATCCCTCTAATCTTCTAAGTGATCACGTGATCCATATCAACTAAACCATGTCCGATCATCACGTGAGATGAAGTAGTTTCAATCATGAACATCACTATGTTGATCATATCTACTATATGATTAACGCTCGACCTTTCGGTCTCCGTGTTTCGAGGCCATATCTGTTATATGCTAGGCTCGTCAAGTTTAACCTGAGTATTCCGCGTGTGCAACTGTTTTGCACCCGTTGTATTTGAACGTAGAGCCTATCACACCCGATCATCACGTGGTGTCTCAGCACGAAGAACTTTCGCAACGGTGCATATTCAGGGAGAACACTTGTACCTTGATAATTAGTGAGAGATCATCTTATAAAGCTACCGTCGAACTAAGCAAAATAAGATGTATAAAAGATAAACATCACATGCAATCAAAATATGTGACATGATATGGCCATCATCATCTTGTGCCTTTAATCTCCATCTCCAAAGCATCGTCATGATCTCCATCATCATCGGCATGACACCATGATCTCCATCATCTTGATCTATATCAATGTGTCGTCACATGGTCGTCTCGCCAACAATTACTCTTGCAACTATTGCTATCGCATAGCGATAAAGTAAATCAATTATTTGGCGCTTGCATCTTATGCAATAGCGAGATAACCATAAGGCTTTTGCCAGTTGCCGATAACTTCAACAAAACATGATCACCTCATACAACAACTTATATCTCATCACGTCTTGACCATATCATATCACAACATGCCCTGCAAAAACAAGTTAGACATCCTCTACTTTGTAGTTGCAAGTTTTACGTGGCTGCTATGGGCTGAGCAACAACCGTTCTTACCTACGCATCAAAACCACAACGATAGTTTTTCAAGTTGGTGTTGTTTTAACCTTCGCAAGGACCAGGCGTAGCCACACTCGGTTCAACTAAAGTTGGAGAAACTGGCACCCGTTAGTCACCTGTGTGCATGGCACGGCAGTAAAACCAGTCTCGCGTAAGCGTACGCGTAATGTCGGTCCGGGCCGTTTCATCCAACAATACCGCCGAACCAAAGTGTGACATGTTGGTGAGCAGTATGACTTATATCGCCCACAACTCACTTGTGTTCTACTCGTGCATATTACATCAACGAATAAAACCTAGGCTCTGATGCCACTGTTGGGGAACGTAGTAATTTCAAAAATTTCCTACGCACATGCAAGATCATGCTGATGCATAGCAACGAGAGAGGAGAGTGTTGTCTATGTACCCTCGTAGACCGAAAGCGGAAGCGTTAGCACAACGCGGTTGATGTAGTCGTACGTCTTCACGGCCCGACCGATCAAGCACTGAAACTACGGCACCTCCGAGTTCTAGCACACGTTCAGCTCGATGACGATCCCCGGACTCCGATCCAGCAGAATGTCCGGGAAGAGTTCCGTCAGCACGACGGCGTGGTGACGATCTTGATGTTCTACCGTCGCAGGGCTTTGCCCAAGCACCGCTACAATATTATCGAGGATTATGGTGGAGGAGGGCACCGCACACGGCTAATAGATCTCAAGGATCAATTGTTGTGTCTTTGGGGTGCCCCCCTGCACCCGTATATAAAGGAGCAAGGGAGGAGGAGGCCGGCCCTAGGAGGGGGCGCGCCAAGTGTGGAGTCCTACTAGGACTCCCTAGTCCTAGTAGGATTCCACCTCCCATATGGAATAGGAAAAGAGGAAGGGAAAGGAGAAGGAAGGAAGGGGGCGCTCCCCTTCCCTAGTCCAATTCAGACCAGACCAAGGGGAGGGGTGCGGCCACCCTTGAGGCCCTTTTCCTTCTTTCCCGTATGGCCCAATAAGGCCCAATACGTATTCCTGTAACTCTCCGGTACTCCGAAAAATACCCGAATCACTCGGAACCTTTCCGATGTCCGAATATAGTCATCCAATATATCGATCTTTACGTCTCGAGCATTTCGAGACTCCTCGTCATGTCCCCGATCTCATCCGGGACTCTGAACTCCTTCGGTACATCAAAACTCATAAACTCATAATATAACTGTTATCGAAACCTTAAGCGTGCGGACCCTACGGGTTCGAGAACAATGTAGACATGACCGAGACACGTCTCCGGTCAATGACCAATAGCGTAACCTGGATGCTCATATTGGCTCCCACATATTCTACGAAGATCTTTATCGGTCAGACCGCATAACAACATACGTTGTTCCCTTTGTCATCGGTATGTTACTTGCCCGAGATTGGATCGTCGGTATCTTAATACCTAGTTCAATCTCGTTATCGACAAGTCTCTTTACTCGTTCCGTAATACATCATCCCGCAACTAACTCATTAGTTGCAATGCTTGCAAGGCTTATAGTGATGTGCATTACCGAGTGGGCCCAGAGATACCTCTCCGACAATCGGAGTGACAAATCCTAATCTCGAAATACGCCAATCCAACAAGTACCTTCGGAGACACCTATAGAGCACCTTTATAATCACCCAGTTACGTTGTGACGTTTGGTAGCACACAAAGTGTTCCTCCGGTAAACGGGAGTTGCATAATCTCATAGTCATAGGAACATGTATAAGTCATGATGAAAGCAATAGCAACAAACTAAACGATCAAGTGCTATGCTAATGAAATGGGTCAAGTCAATCAAATCATTCTCTTAATGATGTGACCCCGTTAATCAAATGACAACTCTTTGTCTATGGCTAGGAAACATAACCATCTTTGATCAACGAGCTAGTCAAGTAGAGGCATACTAGTGACACTCTGTTTGTCTATGTATTCACACATGTATTATGTTTCCGGTTAATACAATTCTAGCATGAATAATAAACATTTATCATGATATAAGGAAATAAATAATAACTTTATTATTGCCTCTAGGGCATATTTCCTTCACTTACAACTCTTGCTTTTGAAACATTTGGTTCGTTTTGAGTTGTAACACTTAAACTTGTTGGTCGTCTGCTACCTTTTTGACACTATGTGATGCGGTGATAAATTCCGCATGTGCGATGATAAATTCCGCACGAAGTCATTTTGCAGACGTCCATTTCTCATTATGCATGTCATTATCTTCGTTATATCCTTTCATGCATGATGAATTGTCTTCATAAGTAGAAGAGGAGCTCCGCAAGTACAACCTGCCATGTGCATTTGCATGCAAAAGCAAAATACTTATATGCACATCTTCAGGGGGAGCCTTCCTGCTACTTACGAAGACAATACCTAAATCCTTTACAATTTCACATACTTTTATCCCCGTTGAAAACTTCAACCAGTTTGTCATCAATCACCAAAAAGGGGGAGATCGTAAGTGCATCTAGTGCCACCCCTAGTTGGTTTTGGAGTATTAACGACAAACCTGGTTGAGGGACTAATGTGTTTGTGAGAATTGCAGGATAACACAGGTAGTAGTCCCTCATTGATTCGGTTTTCCTACCGGAGATGACTCCTAAAAATGTATGAAGACATTGAAGACAAAGGTGGTATGTGAAGATATTCACATTGAAGACTATGACAAGAGAAGACATTGAGTGAAGACTATGGAGCGTGAAGACTTAGCTGTTTCGTCGTTTTCTTTTCTTCTTTGTTGAGTCATAGGAACCACCGTACTGTTAAGTGGGGTCCCAGTGAACAAAGTCAGAGTGACTGAAGTGATGCTTAACCAAAATCCTATGTCTTCGAGCGAAGACAATGAGAGCAAATCTTATCCAGAGCTGGATGAGTCAGCTTTACTTGTAGCCCAAGTAAAGTTGCCGCGTGTGTTTGAAATCTGACCGTTGGAACACGTGTCAGTTCCTTAGTGACCTAGGGTCATTTCAGACAAATCAGGTCGGGTTGCCTAGTGGCTATAAATAGCCCACCCCTACACCATAAATTGGTTGGCTGCTTAGAGTTAGTGCACGACTTTTGTCGTTTGAGAGCAACCCACCTCGAAGCCTTTAAGAGAGAAATCCTTGCGAGGACAAAGCCCTAAACACCCAGAGCCAAAGAATGTTAGGCATCACTGAAGTATTCCTGTCTGTGTGATCTGAAGACTTGTTACACTTGTGGACTGTGAATCCTCCAGCCGGTTAGGCGTCGCATTCTGAGCATCGAAGAGTCATTGTGGATCGCCGGTGAACGAAGTCTGTGAAGGTTTGGAAGTCTCCCTTGAAGACTTACTAGAGTGATTGGGCGAGGACTGGGTGTCCTTAACTCAAGGGGAATAAGGTGAAGACACGGTCTTCTGAGTTAAATCTCAGCCTCCCTAACCAGACGTATAGTTGTCACAGCAACTAGAACTGGTCCAACAAATCATTGTCTTCAACGAGCAATTGGTTCTATCCTTTCCATCTCTTTATTTACAGTTGGTCCTTATGAAGTCAGTGCCTGTTTGCACTATTTATTTGTCTTCACTTTGTGACTGCTTGTTCTGATTGGCTTCATACTGTCTTCCATCCTGATCCATACTACCTAGCTGCTATTAGTCTTTGTCTTCGAAACTTCCATGTTTTGAAGACTTTCATAAAAATCGCCTATTCACCCCCCTCTAGTCGATCACTAGCACTTTCAAAGTTTCGTCATTTTTTTACCTTGGGGAATTCCGTCGAACACCTTGTGCGCGGGGTGGAAGAAGATGGCCAGTGGTTGGATTGGTAGTCGGTCGATGTTGCGGACGGCGGCGCAGAGGAGAAGGGAGGTCGGGCCGCCGCGATGAGGAGCTATACAGGCTGCCGGACCGCCGGAGTCGGCGAATCCCGCCGCGGCTGCTTCCCGAATCGGCGGCAGCGGGGTGACTGCGAGATGCCCTCCGGAGGGGAGGCAACGCGGGCTAGGGAGGCGGCAACGATTTGGGGTGGTGGTGGCGACGACGACGATTTGGGCGGTGCCGGCGGCGATTTCCAGCGCCTGGTGCACGGGCGGGCGGGCTGTCGCAAGCGGGAAAGGAAATGAACTGGCGGTTGGTCGTTTCGCGGGTGGTCACGATTTTATATCAGTTGTATCTCGTGATGTAAATTTATATCACGAAGTGTTGTATTTTACATCTACAGGAGGCGGTGATGTAACTGTTTTTACATATGTACCATCTGTTGAAGCAGTGTTTTTTGCTCTCGAAGATTCAAAAATTAGATATTTTTACATATGAACCGTCTATTGGAGATGCTTTTAGCATCGATCGAACTAATGCAAAGCTAATCACTAGCTTGCCACTTGATTCCTGATTCCTGGGGAAAGTCGATCGAAGTTGCAATTCCGTCAAACAACTATTGCTGCCGTTTTTTCATTGACTAGCAAGATGCCCGTGCATTGCACAGAACATCAAGATGTATTTTTTTTACAAAACACCTGTTGTGACTTGTGACTGACCCATGTGGAAGTAATCTCATGTGTAAAAACTAATGATTTGCCGAGAAAGGGGAGAAATAAGGTGAGGAGGAGTGGGGCGTGGTGCTGATTGGTGGTTGGACTAAGTGGCAGCATGGGGATGGATGACGCTGGCAACGGCCACCATGCCAGATTGTTTCAGAGACTTTCTTTTTTAATTGCTCAACAATGAGGTTGTGGGAGATAAAGATGAACGAGGGAAAGCCTTATCTACAAATGTGGAGAGAGGTGCAGGTATTTTTTATAAAATTGTTATAATTTGTTTTCTATCCATCAGATATAGATCGGACGGTCTATATTGCAAGATGATAGACACATCATCATCAGCAACTTGATTTTTTATAAGAGTAGAGAAATCAACTCAAGTAGGAGTACTGATTAGATGGTTGTCTTTCTTTTGGAAACCAATCCAGGTTAGAGCGGGGTTTTCTATCCTGTGGGCGCCGAATATTCCACGAAAACAGCGCACGTACATTTCGCGGTCAGTTCACCGATATTGCTTGCTTGCACAGCACCCCGCAAAAGCACGGTGGCATTTGAGCGAAAAAATCAGTGGAGAAATGGAAACACGCTGTCACCTCGCCTCGGGTCATACTCAATTCAAGCGCTTCGGGGAAGAACGCTGCGTTTTTTTTCCGGTTCTGAACCTGAGCCAGCCGTCCGGCCATACAGGGACGGGCATGCGTCGGCGCGGGCCCACTGATGACAGGCGCCGGCGGCTTTGGATCAGGCGGCGCCCGGCGGAATAAATTAACCGCCGGACCACGAGCCGCAGCCAGCTTGGTGTAGGTTCGGTGGATTGGATCGAGCAGCTGCGGCGGCGCCGAACCTGCTCGTCGCTTTGCTTGCCCCCACGCTTCTGTCGGGCATGCGTCGCGTGGTGGCGGTCCGTGTCCTGTCGTGCTCCCAACCCAGGCTGGCGAAACAGTGGTGCACGCGACGGCGGGTCAGCGGTGCACGCCATGCAGATTCGCTCGAATATGTGTGCTTGTGCGTGCGTGCGTGTGCTTTTTACGGGAAGAACATTTCTGCGTGGATGAGCGACACGTCGACGGCGCACTGGCGATTCCACGTAAGTACGTACGGCAACCTTGAGCTATGCCGCGGCGACGGCGTTGCGATTTCCTCGCGCTCGTGCGCCGCGGCGGAGCGCGCGTGCCAGGGGCTCGACCTGGGCTCATCTTCGTCGGCCTGTGGGGAGGGCGTACGATGCGCGACAGGAAGCCTAGGTGGGCAGCGGACCTGCAGAGAGCTGGCAGCAGTGCGGTGGCTCGGGCCATGGCGGCGCCATCTGGGGGCAGCGGTGCGAACCCCTGGACATGGTTTGGTGAGGGCGTTGTGATGGATCGACCAAGATGGTGTCTTACGCGAGCAGCCAGTGGCCGGTCAAGCTCTGTGCAGTGTCGCGAGCGCGATGCTCTAGTGCACCTTGGTTCTTCATGGAGGAGCGGATCCGACGGTCGCAAGGTCGGCCTTTGGAGTGGGCGTCGACTGTTGTAAACGGCCCTGGACCTTGCTGGAGGTGCGGGGCGGCGGCGGTTCCTTGTCCAGGTCGGGAGTTGGTGTTGTGGGCTTGTGGCCAGGTTTCACTTTGCCGTGCAGCTGGTCGTCGGTCCTTGGCTTTGCGGCTACATCGGCAAAGTGCTATGGCATCGGCCGTGTGAGGCTAATTGGATGGTGTTGCCCATTTTTAGGAGGCGTGGTGATGTGCGACACACGGATGAATATCTTGCTCAGCTTTCATCGGACCGATAGCGATGGCATCCGTGGACGTCATCCCCTTCTTGAAAGCATCGCTGAGGCAGGTTCGTTGTGTCCCTCGCTTGATTGGAGTTGGTGGCTGTCTATGGATGAAAGCCTCGATTCGGTGTTGGAGCGACACAATGACAGCGTTCTCGACGTTATATTTCTGTTTGTATTTAGAGACATGGCTGGGTCCTCATTGCTCACCTCTGTCCTTTTTTGCTCCCCTACGGCGCTGCGTACACTCGTCGCTGGTGTTTCCTTTAGATCGGATAGTCTTGCCATTCACTTGCCACTTTTTCTTAGACGTGTAGCGTGGATGGTGCGTCGACAAGCGAAGTTCTACGGTAGTTGGTGGTCTCGGAGGCGTCTGGCGTCGGTCGAAACGCGGTGTTGTGTGTTTGCTGAGGATAAGCTCTTTTGTGTTGTATCTTTGCTTTCCTACGCTCGTTGTTCGTAGTGTGTGGTAATTTTTTGTAGTTTTATTTCTGCCTGGTACTATAAAGCTATGGTATGCCTAGGCGTACTTTCAGAAAAAAACTAACTTTGCCCATAGAACCAAACGGCATGCTAGTGTTTTTTTTTCCGAAATACGGCATGCTAGTGGTTGGTTAGCCTTACTTGTCAGTTTGATTTCCCTTTTCGAGAGGAGCTTTGGTCGTTGTCAATCATCGGTTTAGAAACTAACTAGGTTAAGGTGCGTGAAAAGGTAGTTATAGCTTAGGGGGTTGCTCTTCTTTGGGAAACCAGCAAGTTTCCCTTGTCTATCGAATAAGGCCAACTTCATTGGCGGCCCAGCGCGCGACGGTTCGTATCCATCTTGTCCATTTCGTATTCAGTCCAATCCATTTTAAGCGCAAACTTACGTCGGGTTTGGATCGTAACGGACATCAAATAAACGAGTGCCTCGTCCGCATCGGGCCGCGTGGCAGGCGGCCACCTACCTTCCACCCACCCACATCAATGCGCACGAGCGGGCGGCCCCACCTGTCATCCGCACGTCGAACGGTCGCCGTCCTTTTTTAAGTAGGAAGCGTGGACGGGTCGTCGTCCACATTGCCCCACGCCACCCCGCGGCCTCCTCGAACCCCGACAGTGCCTAACCCAAACCCTAGCGAAGAACTCGCCGGCCGGCCACCTGCAGCCATGGGCCTCTGGAACTACGGCCGCAAAGGCAAGCACGACCGTGAGGCTGGTTCCTTGTCGGGACGCCGCCGCGACTCGGTGAAGAAAGAGGAGCCCGCGTCGTTATCGCCACCACGTCGAGCCCCCGCGCCGCCCGCCTTCTCCATCGCGCCCACGGCCGCCGGCGAGCGCCACCGGCACTACATCGAGACGGCCGTCTGCCGCCGTTATTGGAAGACGAGGACGCCGCTGCCCTGGAGCGTCGTCCACCTCCCCAATAACTGGCACCTGTCGGCCGACCGCGTGCCGATCCGCCCGTCCCGTAGAGCGGCCGTGCGCACCGCCAGGAGATCGAGTGCCGCCGCCGCCTCCTCCCGGACGACCTCTACTACGACGAGAGGTACGCCCCCGACTCGCCATTGTGGGACACATGGCTCCGCGATGAACACGACGTGCGGCGGGCGTCGTTCTTCGCCGGCACGTCGACGGGGCCGCGACGGCCACGTGAGCCCCGAGCGGCTCCCCAGGCGCGCGGGCGTACGCGGGTCCGCGGCCTAACGCCCACGCCGTCGCCGTCGCCATCTCCATCGCCACCCCCACCTCCTCGCATGATGGCGGAGGAGCAGGCCCGGCTCATGGCGCGTGTGATGGAGAACTCTATGCACACGCACGACGAGCGCCAATGGGCGGACCTCGAGGCGACGATGGCCCTCTCGGCGGCCGGCGACGTCGCCATCCCCGAGCCGGAGATGGCGCCTCGGGAGGAGGTGGTGGAGGAGCCGCCGGTGGCCGCGTTCCACCCTGACCTGGTGGGTCAGGGGTGGAGCTGGTCGTGCTCCGCTGAGCAGATGGCGGCCGCCCTGGGGCCGTGAACTGGTGCCCCACGCCGCCGCGGTCGCCGGAGCGGGAGGCCTCGCCTCGGGAGGAAGTGGTGCAGGCACCACCGGCCACCTTGCAGCCCACCGCCCCCGTGCACCATAGACCGCCGGCCCATCTGTGGACGCCGCCGGAATACATCGACCTCGTCAGCGACGACGACGATACCGGCGGCCACTGAAGACGGCGACGGCCACGGCATTGACGAGCGCGGCAGGAGCGCGCGGGAGGCGTTCTTTTTGTTTTATGTTAATTATGAATTGGGCCGTTTAAGAGTGGACTGATAAACTGGACCGTTTTGTGGCCGTAAGCCCTATATATATGTTTTGTGCTTTTTTAACTGTGTTTATTTACTTTTTTAGTTATTTCATTTAAGTTTTTAATTTTTTTATTCACGTCCACCACGGATAGGTTTTGGAGTGCGGCCGCGCGTTGGGCGCACTCACGGCCCATCGGACAAACACGGACATGGTCGAATCCATCGACGCCCCAAAAAGACAAAATCCAGACAAAACGAACGTTCGTTTGGGTTGCGCGGTGGAGTTGGCCTAACCTCTTAGTATTGTGTGAAAACAACGTTTACCTCGCAGTCAAGTTGCCAATACTGCACCCCGGACGGAGGAACAGCAGAAAAGCGAAAAGCTGGAGCGGAATGGGACGACGGAAACACTAGTCTCTCCTCGACTGGAGCTGGTCTTCTGTGTCTTCACCGTAAGGCACCGCCAGCACGTAGTAGTTCGTTCAGGAATAGCGCTGTCTTTTTCGGCCCTGAACCCGAGCGATCCGGCCGGCCGGCCGGCCAACGGGGAATCAGCACACGTCAGACGTCGGCGGCTTTGGGTTGGATGCGACGGCGCCCGGCAGAATAAAATAAGGCCAACTCCATCACGTGACCCTATTCTGTTCGGCCTCGTTCGTTTGGGGTAAAAGGGACAAAAAAAGCGGACCAGCGCGCGGGAGCAAACAGACTTTTGTCCGCTTTGTGTCCACTTTCGACCCATCCCCGGCCCAAACTTGCGCCGGTTTTGGGGTGAAACAGACAGCGCGCGGACGGGCGGGACGCGCGCGCTTGTCCTCCCCTGGCCCGCCTGTCGGTAGGAGAAACTAAAAACCCCCCGACGGCCATTTGGCGCCATTTCCCCCAAACCCTCCCACGTCCCTCCCGCCGCCCCCCCTCTCTCCCCCGTCCATGGCCGACGCCCCACCGAGTTCCGGCGGCCTGGCCGTCGACCCGACCGCAAAGGTGAAGAAGAAGGCGCCAAGGAAGCCGCGGTCGGAGTACACGCCGGAGGAGATCGCCAAGTTGGACGCGGAATCGGCGAAGAGGAGGGAACGGAGAGCGGCCGTCAAGATGAATGCCGCCGCGACCAAGTTCGCCGCTCAGCGTGAGGAGCTGGAGGCCGCGCGGCGCAAGGCCGCTGCCGACGAGAAGGAGGACCTCGTCACCAAAGCGCATGCCATCCTCATGCTTGGCATGGGCCGTCCGGCGGGGTTCCATGCAGCGGCCGTCGGCCCGACGAGCACAGGCTCGTCGGTCGCCCGGCCTACGCACTGCCAGTCGCCGACGTCGAGCGCCTCGCCCATGTCGCCCGGCTTTTCTCCACCCAGGCACGACGGCCAGACCCGTTTCTCGGCGTCGTCGGACGTGGGCTTGTTCGCGCCGTCCACACCACGCCCCGCGGCCGTCATCGACCTCAACGTGACGCCTGAGTCCAGCAGCGGCGGGCGGCCTTCCGTCGAGATGCAAAGAAAGCAGGCGCTTGCACCGTTCACGGGCACCATGCCGGCCCCCCGCGTGTTGTTTGACGAAATGCCAACCTCAACGCCGACGGTGGAGGACCCCTTCTACAACCAGTACATGGAGGGCGTGATCTTCCAGGCTGGGCATGGCCGTGCCTACGACCCCGATGAGACCCAAAGTCAGGATGGCCGCGTCCAGTACGTGCCCGATGAAGAGGCCGACGACCGTGCTGACTACGACCATGGTGATTCGTGGCATGAAGACGATGACATCTATGTCGAAGGTGAAGATGAAGATGAAGCCAATGATGTTGATATTAGTGGTGCTCCATTGTTCATAGACGAGCTCACCCAAAGAGCGGAAGCACAAAAGAAGCGGAAGAGCATTCGCACCGGTTCATATACACAAGATGAGGACAAGTTGATTTGCCAATGTTGGATGGAGATTAGCCAAGATCCAAGGACCGGCGCGCAACAAAAGGGCATTGTATTTTGGACGAGAGTCCACAAAACATTCCATGAAAGGAAGATGTTTGAGCCCTACCAAATTACAAGCAACCGTGGCATCGGTTCGATTCAAAAAAGATGGTTGTTCATCCAACAAGAGTGCTATTGTGCCGCACTTGAGAGCGTTGAAGCACGGCCCGTGAGTGGTCTCGGTGTTGGAGACATGGTATGCTCTTCTCTTTCTAGCCCTTGCTACGGCCATGAGACTTCGGCCGTGTATATGTTTGCATGTTCACTTGTTGTTGATCATGTGGTGTAGGCATTTCAATATTTGGAGGCATTCAAGGCCCGGCACAATGACAAGCCATTCACTCTTACGCATTGTTGGACGATCATCAACAATTGCCCTAAGTTCAAGGATCAATACCGTGAACTTCAAAGGAAGAGAGGCAAGAAGACGGCCAAGTTTGCCGGAGGTGGGGATGGCGAGGCGTTGAAGAGGCCGAGGGGCAAGACCAACTCAAAGGTGGACAACATACGTGACGCCTCATCCATGGCCTTGCATGAGACTTTGCATGGCATGATGTCACATAAGGATGCGAGGGACGAGAAGAAGCGGCAAAGCAAGGACGAGCAAATGAACCAATACCTAGACCTCCAACGACAAAAGCTTGAGATGGAGGAGGCGGCCAAGAAGAGGAAGATAGACATGGAGGAGCGGCCCGGCAAAGGCAGCTCGACATGGAAGAGGCCGCCCGGCAAAGGCAGCTCGACATCGAGGCCGACAACGTCAAGGCCAGGCAGAGGCAGCTCGACATCGAGGCCACCAATGCCGCCACCAAAGCGAAGGAGGTGGCCATTGCGATCATGAGCGTGGACTTGTCGAAGATGAGCGACAAGACGAGGGCCTGGTTCGAGGCCAAGCAGAAGGAGATGCTCGACGCCGAAGGCCTGAACTAGGTCGTCCGATCGGCGTGGCCGTTCTTTTTGGAGGCTGGCATAGGTGCCGCTCGCCCGCTGGGCCGCTGACAGTGTGCCGGCGAAAAAACATTCATTTTGGAGGCCGGCTGTGTTGCCGGTAAGGACAACTATTCATTTTGGAGGCTGACTGTGTTGTCGGCCGCTGGCTGTGTTGCCGACGATGGTCGTGTAGGCCGCTGGCTTTGTTGCCGGCGTGATGAACTCGGGTCGTGGCATTTGAAACGTCCCTTTTTTTTAAATAGACGCGAACAGGATGGGACCACCGCATCCCAAGACAGGCCCGGACACGACCCCAAATCTATCCAAAAGAAAAAAACAGGACAAAACGGACGTTGTTTGGGGTCGCGTGATGGAGTTAGCCTAAGCAACCGGCGGATCACGAGCCGCGCGCTGCCTGCTGGCATGGCATGGCATGGCATGGCAGGCAGGTGCGTAGAACCTAGTTGCCAGCCCGGTGGCCCACGCGCGCTTCTACGGTCGAAACAAGGCGCGTCCCGTTGTGGTGCCCCCACCCACCCAGCCAGCCGCCGACGTCGAAATTGTGCACGCAACGGCAAGTCAATAATGAGCGCCGCCGTCTAGTACCTACACGACGGATTCGCTAGACTCGACGGCCAGCTACCCATCGTAGTGCGATCCGCGCGGTTAACCCGCCGTGCAGCGCATGGTTTCTCTCCTTCTTCCGTCCGTCCGGGGGAGATGCCCAAGAACGACACGTCGAGCCCGCACGCACGGCAGAATTTGGGGTGCTCTGACGCGGTGTGTGGCCTCGTCGTGCGCACGTACGTAGCTCCTGCTCCTGCTCAAGGAGCGACACGCACCCATCCACGCTCGCCTTGGCGTTCTGCCCCGACCAGCTGTGCCGGCTGGTGCTGCCACCAAGGCGCGGTGCAGCACGATCTCGCCTCCGTTCCACGTTTCGGCACCCGCGGAAGCCGGAACCACCGCCACCGCCAAGCCCCCAGGCACCGGCGTCTCGCTCGCAACGCGTAGCACGGGTGCTCCTCTCCTCTCCGGCGACCGACACCCACACGCACTGACACGCGGGAGATGCTGAGTGAGGAGGGGCGGGAGGACGCGGCCGCGGCAACGACTTGGAGGCCACGACGACGCGCGTGGAGGAGGGAGGGTCCGGTAGAGGTAGGAACGAGTCCGCACGTACGTACACACGACGCCCGGACGGAGCGGAGAGCAATCGCGTCGCCAGGCAGGCAGTGCAGTGGGGACTCGTGTGCTTGTGTATATACTCGTGGACGTGCGGTGCTGCCGGCGCCATTGCCCGGCCGGTACCGGGGAGCAGTTCGCAGTTGGAATTTGCAAAGCCTGCTCCGACGACGACTGTCTTGCTGCGGCTGGATGGATTCTCTTGCAAGCAAGCAAGCGAGCCAGCGTATCGTATCAGCTTTACTACTCCTACTTACTTGAGTTGATTCGATGAAAAAACGGCAGCAGTAGTTGTTGACGGAATTGCAGTTTCGATCGGCTTTGCCCAGGAACGAAGTGGCTAGCTCTACGTTTTTCTCCTTTCCGGAGGAGCCTTGCTTTCTCACGTTAGTTCGATCGGCGCTAACCAAGTCAAGCTGCATACATGAAGCCGGTAGTACTAGTTTACTGGGTTGTCTTTCTTTTGGAAACCGACCAGTTTGGATGTTTTTTTATCCTGTTGGCGCCGAATATTCCACGAAAACAGCCGGCATTTCGCATTCGGTTTGACGATATTGCTTGCTTCCACCCTGAGCACCCCGCAAAAGCACGGCGGTTTTTTTTGAGCGGAGAAGCAGTGGCGAAATGGAAACGGCGAGCGGCCCTCGCCTCGCCTTGCCTCGGGTCAGCCTCCGCCGCGCGTCAGTCAAGGCATCAACTCAAGTGCAGTGGCTTTTTTCCGGTTCACGCGTCGCCGCGGGCCCACAATGGGCAGGCGCCGGCGGCTTTGGATCAGGCGGCGACCGCCGGACCACGAGCTTGCTGGCAAAAGCACGTAGGCCCCGTGGATCGGATCGAGCAGCTGCATGCGGCGGCGCCGAACCTGCTCGTCGCTTGCCCCCATGCCTGATGCCTCTACGGTGGAAATGAGGTGCGTCGCGTCGCGTCACGTGGTGGTGGCCCGTGTCGTGGTCGTGCCCCCCACCAAGGCCGACGAGACAGTGGTGCACGCGGCGGTGGGGCTTTTCCTTCTTCCACCGAGAATGAATGGCACGTCGAAGGCGCACGAGGCGATTCCACGTACGTACTATGTCAACGTTAAGCTATGGCGTGGCGACGGCCGACGGCGCTATGGTTTCCTTGCACGCGGGGCGAGGTGACGCGACCACTCGTGCGGCGGTGCCGGTGCCATCGGGTCGTTGCCCGGCGATCTCGCTTCGGCTCAAGGTTGCGCCGCGCGCCGGATCGCGCCTGCGTTTTCTATCTAGTCTAGCTTCCAACGCGGCAAGTCCCACCGAACTTTTTGTTCCCTGCCGCGCCAGATTTTTTTTCCAAAAGAACCACCTGCCAAACGGAATTGACGAAAAAGACCACCTCTCATACGAATTGCCAGAACAGACCGGTCTAGCCGTGGTGCCACCACACGCGGGGGAGACAACGAGGCGACATGTGGCAGGTAATAGGATTCCTCGACTAGCGGCGAGCCAAGATGGAACAGGGCAGGGGCAGGTGAGCCCTGCTGCCTTGGCGCGAGGCGGCATCAGTCCTACTGCTGCGCGCGAGCCGACAACCTTGTTGTTGCTGCGGCCGATGCGGCACCACTCAGGTTGGAATCCGAGACTGCGGAGACTGCGGTAGGTGAGTTCTAACCTGTTGTCCCGACACTCCGGCGCTCCTCTTCTTTTTATATGCAATGCCGCTGCTCCAAGTGCAAACACACTCCCTCTCACTCTCTGGTTGCCTTCAGTGCCTCTCTGCTCTCTCCAAGTCTCCAAGAACGCAGAGAAAGAAAAGCTCAGTAGCCACTTTCACTCGCGACTTTGGGCGATTTACAGTTGGATTTTGAAGTTGAAGAAAAGATAGGCCGAGGTAAGATATATCCATCTTTGTTGGTTTCGTTCGCATGCATGATGTTTTTACTCTGTTTGATTAGTTCATAAGTATGTATTCTTTGTTGTTTTAGGCATTACTATTTCATCACTTTGTGGAGTCATTTGGAGCTTCTAAAGTAGGATTTGTCGTGCGAAGTGAACTACAAAGTTTAAGATTGATGTATGAGCTTTGCAATACATGTTTTTTTTTTGGCATGCACGGTGGAAATTGGTTAGTTTTTTAGCTCGTCATTAGCTATGCTTGGAAGTTACAAAAGTTTTTAGACGAGATATGTTGCATTTATAGTATTTTTTTAGAAGAGTAAGTTGAAGATGTTGTAGATCTCTTCGCAAAAAAAGAAGATGTTGTAGATCAATGTTAGCCATGTCCATTACTAGTAATTTTCTTGACATGCACAATGTTGCTACTTTTGTCATTAAGTCATAATTAGTACTTCTATTGAACGTTTAGGTTGGGTTAGAGTTGAAATTTGGACAACAAATATTTGACGGTATTGTAGATCAACGTTAGGCCTTTCAAATGCATCAATTTAGTTTGGTATGCAAGAAGTTCTTAATATGGTAATTAACGAAAAGTTTGTACTATAATTGGTCATTTCCTGATTAAATGTGATGTTATTTCATGTGGCATGTTTATTAATAAGTTGTATAGTTAGGAAACCGTAGGTCTATTTGGTTACCTCGCAATAATCTAAGTTTTGTATATTAAGATTAGATGCTAATATCCTTAATGATATATGTAATTAGGTAAAAAATATCATCATCAAAAAGGAGGAGATGATGTGATTGAAGAAATTATGTCTCGATCTTCGATGTCCCTTTTGAGGTGATGACCACATACATGTAAATGCTATTTTTTCCGTGTCTAATATTTATGTGCATGTGATAATAGGTTGACTCCGTTGATATATTACTGGTGATATGTTCATGCCGACGGACATTTTTTCATACTATTGTGAGGCTTAATTTTATTCGGAACGACATCCATATTGAAGTTGTTGTATAAATGACAACGTGTAATTTTGTGAATATTTTTTATATTGATGTACTGTTGTGAATGATGTTACTGCTCTTGCGAACATTTTTTATATTGATATACTACCGTGAATGATGTTATCATCGTACTATTATGTTTAAGGTCCAACCAAATGATACTAAAAAGAATTGACTAATTTCTAAAGAAAATATGCATATTAAAATGTATTAGCCGTTTCATAATGAAATGTTATTAAAATCGAAATATATTAAGAGTTTTAATCGTATCTTATTAAAATGTTATGATCGTATTATTATGTTTAGAGTCGAAACGAATGATATTAAAAAACACTTAGTATTTCAAATGTAAATACAAATATTAAAATATTTTTTCCTTATTATTATATTTAAAGTTTTAACGACTAATACTAAAATATTCGGTTACTAATTATTTGAAATGTAAATATGGATGTTCCTTAGCTATTATGGAAAATTTGTTAGTGTTCGATGGGGACGTCGTACACAACGGTCCTCCCAGGGTTAATGTGTCCAAGTGTGGGTCAACGACAGTGGTAGTGAGAGACATGGTCAAAGTAGGTTATGCGGCAGGCAAAAGATGCACCTGAGCGGCGTTTGGCCCTGAGATGCGCGGAAGGAAAATGACCATGGAGGCCTTTGTTGTTGTCGGAGGTAATGATAGTACACTTGCCCGTTGGGGTCCGTGGCCGGTCACAGATGAAAACTCGTGGGGGGTGTACATGAGGTTTGCAAGCAATCCTAGTTGCTCTATGTTTAGACAACCGATGGTGTATGTGGAGCTCCCAAGCTTCCAATGACATGTGGTAAAGCAACCCTTATAAAGTGGTCTCAGCCTTCTTATTGTAGCATTATGGTATTAAACTTTCCACTACTTGCCATGCACCTAAATGAGCCTTAGAGATTAACCAGATATTATTGTCTTATATGGGCCAAACCCCATCTATAATCCAACACTCCCTTTGTTTTTATTTACTCCACATATTAGCTTTGGTCAAAGTTAAACTTTGTAAACTTTGACAAAGTTTATGAACAAAAATATTAACATATACATTAACAAATCAATACCATTAGATTCATTGTTGAATACACTTTCACATCATATAGATTTGCTATTGTAAATGTTCATATTTTTTTATAAACTTGGTCAAACATTATGAGGAGCTTTGTTTTTTGTTAAGCTTCGAAACTGACCAGGTCAAGGTGCAGAAAAAGGTACTCCCTCTATTTCAAAATATAGTGCGTCGTCGGTTTCCGAAGTTCAACTTTGACCATAAATTTAACCAACGAGACCGACTGCGACGGGAGCAAAAATTATACCAGTGAATTCGTATTCAAAAGAAGTTTTCAATTATATAATTTTTGCTCCCGTCACAGTCGGTCTCGCTGGTTAAATTTTTGGTCAAAGTTAAACTTCGAAAAGCACGGGCGCAATATATTTTGGAACGGAGGGAGTAGTTATACTTCAGGGTTTTGCCCTTCTTTGGGAAACCAGGTGGTTCTTACCAACGTTCTTACCAACGAATAGCTCTGAATATTGTGTGAAAATAACGTTTACCTCGCAGTCAAATTGCTAATATCCCACCTCGGCGGAGAGAACAACTTTCCTTTTCTGCAGAAAAGCTGGAGCGAATGAGACAACGATGGAAGCACTGGTCTCCCCTCTACTGGAGTAGGTCTTCTTTCTCTTCATCGTCAAAGCACCGGTTCGAGCACGGAGCACTTCGTTCAGGAATAACGCTGTCCTTTTCGGCCCTGAACCCGAGCGATCCGGCCGGCCGGCCAATGAGGAGTCAGCACGCGTCAGCAAGGGACCACAGCTGGCGGGCGTCGGCGGCTTTGGCATGGGTTCAGGGCCAGCGGATCACGAGCCGTGGTCTGGCTGCTGGCATGGCATGGCATGGCAGGCAGGTGCGTAGAACCGATGGAGTAGCGCCGTGCCGCCAGCTGAGGCGGCGCCGAGCCAGCACGGTGGCCCACGCACGCTTCTACAGTGGAAGCAAGGCGAGTCCCGTGGTCGTGCCCCTCACCCACCCAGCCAGCCAGCCGCCGCCGTCGAAATTTTGCACGCAACGGCAAGTCAACAATGCGCGCCGCGCCGCCGCCGTCTGCCTACACGGCGGATTCGCTAGATTCGGTGGCCAGCTATCCATGTCTGCTCGACGTTTCGTAATGCGAAACCACCGCCGGGCTCGCAACGCGTAGGGCGGATGCTCTCTCCGGCGACCGACGCCCGCACGCGGGAGATCCTGCGTGGAGGGGACGCGGCCGCGGCAACGACTTGGAGGCCACAACGACGCGCGTGGAGAAGGGAGGGTCCGTCAACGTCCAACTATGTACTCTCTGTTCGAAATTACTTGTCTCAAAAATGGATGTATCTAGAACTAAAATACGTCTAGATACATTCATTTTTGCGATAAATAATTCCGAACGGAAGGAGTAGTACGTACACACGTCGCACGGACGGAGCGGACAGCAACGTCCTACCAGCTAGCTACTCCAGCTTCCTTCGGAACGCGGCAAATCTGACCCCGCACTCCACCGAGTTACACATGGTCCACGCGTGCGTCCCCGTGTGCTTGTGTGTATACTCGTGGTCGTGGCGGCACCGGGGAGCAGTTGCCGGTTCACGGTTGGATTTTTGCAAACCCTGCTCCGACGACGACTGTTTTGCTACGGCTGGATGGATTCTCTTGCAAGCAAGGAAGCAAGCGAGCATATCCATATCGTATCAGCTTGACCACTCCTACTTACTTGAGTTGATTCGATGAGAAACCGGCAGCACTAGCTGTTGACGGACTTGCTTGCAGCCTCGATCGGCTTTGCCCAGGAATCTACTAGTGGTTAGCTTTGCTTTTCTTCTTCTCTCCGGAGGAGCCTTGCTTACTTCGGTCGATGCTCACCAAGTCAAGGTGCACACATAAAGCTACTTGTACTGGAGCATTGTTTAGAGGTCTGTCTTTCTTTTGGAAACCAGGCCATTTTGGAGGTTTTTTTTATCCTGTGGGCGCCGAATATTCCACGAAAACAGCGTTCTACGTACATTTCGCAGTCAGTTTGCCGATATTGCTTGCTTCCACAGCACCCCGCAAAAGCACGGCGGCTTTTTTTGAGCGGAAAAGCAGTGGCGAAATGGAAACGGCGAGCGGCTCTAGCCTCGCCTCGGGTCAGCCTCCACCGCGCGTCAGTTTTTTTCTTAAAACGAAGGCTCAAGAAGACCCTGACTTTGAATTAACAAAGCCATCAACCAGCCAGGAGTACAAGAGCGAGACCACCACACAACATTGGCCAAACGATACAAGGGGGCTGCAAGAACAGCTTACAACACTACACCTACAACCAGCAAACAAAAGATAACTAATGAAGAACTGCTAGTTGAGGAGAAGCCCACTACAGAAAGGCACCTAAAACGACTATAAATGAAGCATCAAGGATCAGCAAACGGTAGAGGAGTCGAACTCAGGGGCTGAAAACCAGGGGCTGGAGATGACCCAACACCTGCCTCCTCTAACATCGAAGGGGATCCCTTCCCCTCACCTAGGCTCGAAGGCGCTGCACCGTCGAATGCAGAGACGCTCACCCGAGAGCTAGAGCAATGGTTGGTCTCGAGTCTGAGGCAGCCACGGAGCACGACCACAAGTCGGAGCACACACACATCGGCAACACCGTAGACACCGAAGGAGACAGATAGTAGAGGGTAAACCGCCGGAAGAGTCGCCGAAATGAAGGAGCTACCGAGCCACAGAGACTCGACAGTCACCAGCCGCCCACCTGCAAGCTGCTGCACACAACCCAAAGCACCAATCTTCCCCAGGCGGCGCCTCCAAGGAGGACACGACACACCTGGCGCCGCCGTCGCCCATCCAGCCGGGATTCGAGCTTTCACCCGGGAAGTTTGGCCGGGGTGGGGAGGGGAGCCCACAGCGGTGACTCCAGGGAGTAGTACGACGCAAGATGGCGGCGCCGCCGCTGCACTGGAAAAACCAAACATGGGTTTCCCCCGGGCTCGTCCCGCACCACCAGTTCGGGGAGCACCCCGCCGGCACCGAATCCGGCAGCCAGAGGCCCCAAATCGGGCGGACCAGCGGAGTGAGAGCAGAGAAGGGGAGCCTGACCTTTAGATCTGAAACGGAGAAAGGGAAACCTTGTTGCGTCGCGCCCGCTACCCGCCTGCTCCTCGCCGCCCGAGCAGCCGAGGAAGCCAGCCCGCATCTCCCGCGCACGCCGCCAGCCGAAGAGACGACACTGCCTTGCCAACCAGGGCCGCCGCCCTGGATCCGGAGTCCTTCGCAAGAATGAAGCGACGAAGACCTCACCGCCACCGTCATCGGCAGCTGCCCGGCGACCGCCTCGGGTGGCGGCAAGGGAGGGAGGAAGGATGGAGAGGGGCGGCGCCGGGGAAACCCTAGGCGCCCTCGAGCCACTCTGGGGAGGGCAGCGCGAGGGAGGGGAGGGGGGAATCTCTTTACCGCGCGTGAGTCAAGGCATCAACTCAAGTGCCTCGGCGAAGAACGCTGCCTTTTTTCCGGCTCTGAACCCGAGCGAGAGCCGTCCGGCCATACAGGGACGGACACGCGTCGTCACGGGCCCATAGAGGGCAGGCGCCGGCGGCTTTGGATCAGGCGGCGCCGGGCAGAATAAACTAACCGCCGGACCACGAGCTTGCTGGCAAAAGCACGCAGGCCCGGTGGATCGGATCGAGCAGCTGCGCGCGGCGGCGCCGAACCTGCTCGTCGCTTTGCTTGCCCCCACGCCTCTACGGTGGAAACAAGGTGCGTCGCGTCGCGTTGTGGTGGTCCGTGTGCTGTCGTGCCCCCTACCCAGGCCGACGAAACAGTGGTGCACGCGACGGCGGGTCAGCAGTGCACGCCATGCAGATTCGCTCGAATATCCGTGCGTGTGCGTTTGTTTTTTGCGGGAAGAAAATATGTGTGCGTGTTCTTTTTTTTTCTGAGGGATAATATTTCTGCGTGGTTACCGACAGGTTTTTCCTTCTTCCATCGGGGATGAACCACACGTGGAAGGCGCACGGGCGATTCCACGTACGTACGTACTCACGGCAACGTTAAGATATGCCACGGCGACGGAGCTGCGATTTCCTCGCGCGCACGGCGGGGCGACGCGACCACCCGTGCGGCGCCCCGGGAGCCATCAAGGCGTCCGCCGGCGATCTCGCTTCGGCTCCACGTTTCGGCGCCGCACCCGCGAAAACCACTACCAGCAACCAGCGGCGTCTACTCCCACCCAAACTTTTGTTCCCCGCCGCGCCAGGACGCTGTCTCGCTCGGCGGCCACGGGCACGCAGAGCTTCCACGCCCGGTGCTCGGCGGCCACGGCCATAGACATGAGAAAACGATTTTTTTTTGTAGAAAAACAGGAAAAGTAAACAGGGCAAAGAAAAAAAAAACAGGCGGGAAACCGGCAGAGAAAAGATTGGGGAAGCTCTCTGCTGCTGCCAAAAATAACCGGCTATACCTACGCAGCTGTTTCAGCAATAATGCTTTGTATACAAGATAAGAAGACGAAGAAGATGAAATCGCGTGATCTACGCGGGTAAGGATTCGTACGCCTTCATCGCTGGCTTTGCTAGCATTTGGTGAGGATCTCTGCGCCGGTCCTGGTGATGAGGATGGTGTGCTCGAACTGCGCCGCCAGGCTGCCGTCCGTCGTCACCGCCGTCCAGCCGTCCTCCCACATGTCGCACTCGATGCTGCTGCCTCCCATGGTCAGGATCGGCTCTGCCCAGAGTTTGCCACAGCGTGCGTTAAGTCAAATACTCAAAACCTGGCTGCTTCAGCCTTCGGTTAGTACTACTGCCTCCGTTCCGAATTACTCGTCGCAGAAATGGATGTATCTAGATGTATTTTAGTTCTAGATACATCTATTTCTAAGACGAGTAATTTGGAACGGAGGGAGTACTACTCAAGAAGGTATTGGCAGGATGAACGGTGCGTACCTATTGTGAATGTCTGCCCTTCTACCATCTGCCCCGGCATGTTGTTGCCTGTTCAAGTGCACAAAGAATGTGTCTGTCAGCTATAATTGTCCAAGCATGGACAATGCAGCAGATCGGATCAAGCTATCTAGTGCCGAAACAGCGCAACGAAACCAATAGCACTTGACTTCAGAAGCTATTACCGACATAATGCCTGCTTCAATATCGCAATAATCATCTGTCAGCTAGTTGGTGGCACTGACTACCGTCAAATTCCATTAACATGTTTGTGGCTCGGCACATGTTTTTGTCAGTTTCTTTGTTGTCATTATGACCAATTGAAGTAACTTGACGGACATGGCATGAGAACCCAGACAGAATGTCTGTAGCCTGGACAAAAATTTGATGTACACTGGGCTGCAGTAGATTCTGCAGTGATCCTCTAATCTTCACTAGAGTTTGCTCTACAATTGAGAATATGTGCTAATTTCTCATTCTATTATCATAGGGCACACTACCATAAGCAATAGCAATGTTGGCGCATGCAAATTCCTCAGTTTTCGATACAATATGGATGTTGTTTGTGAGCAATTTTAACATGCTCCCTCTTACCCCCTCTTTTCACATGGGAGGTAAGAAGGTAAGAGTTAATAAAACACACTAATTAATGCAATCAACGGCTCAGATCTATTTTATACTCTTACCTTTCATGTGAAAAGGAGAGGTAAGAGGGAGCATGTTAAAAACCCTCGTTGTTTATTAGCAATCACTTACGCTGGTGATATATAATTGGCTGTGAATGGAATACTCTGCCAACTCCATGCCCAACAAATTGCTCCACGACACCAAATCCATGCCTCTCAGCATGCTCGCTGAAATAGCCAACAAAACCAATGAGTGAAACTATTAAATATGCATTTTTTATGAAAAAAAGCAAAAAATTATATAGATGTATTAAGTCACGTGAGATAAATGTTGAGTTGATTGTAAATGATGGAAATGACACTGTTTGATAGTCAAAAGTGTTCTAATGTAACACTCTGGAAGCACATATTAACCCATTTAGGAAATAGGAGAAGACATTTCTAAAGACGACAAGGTGACTGTCTGTATTTGGCACATCAGGCTTCTCCAATGTTTGGGTTTGAAAATCTGAGAGGATACAGTCTGGGTGTACCTTACCCAGTATATACAGTGATAGGTATGGTCAAACACTCGAACAATACTTTGCATCCTCAATAAATGTGACTCCTTCACTTCAATATGGTGTGAGAGACCTATACCTTATTCTTCTGCCGATTTTCTTAAAGCTCACACCATGTTTGCAGGCTGATATTCCCCTAAGCATGCACTCTTCAGTAACCTGATTTTAGCAATAATAAGCCATTATGGTTATCAAGGTTTATATTTGAGGAGAATTCGATATACCCTTCTGCCATTTCATAGTTACACTAGCAGTGATGAGTTGGATTGACCAAGTGTAAACAGACACATAGCAAATTTGAAAAGGTGGAAGCAGTGACGGAATTAACACATAGGAAAAATACACTTTCAAGTTTA
Source organism: Triticum urartu (assembly GCF_003073215.2). NCBI lineage: Eukaryota > Viridiplantae > Streptophyta > Magnoliopsida > Poales > Poaceae > Triticum > Triticum urartu. The sequence goes on along the minus strand of NC_053023.1, from coordinate 658,084,062 downwards.
GAAACTAGCAAGGGTTTATTTCAGTGCCTCATGGATCATTTTAGCCACACAGAACTCTGCCACCATTGATGAATAAAAACTATGGTTCCAAGAACATGCAGTACATGTGTTCTAAAGAAAAGGTAATGTACCTTCACAAGTCTTTTAGCAGCTTCGTCAACTTCTCCACAGAAAAACGTTTTAGAGGTATCCCCATGAAAACCCTGAAATGGAGAAGGATATAACTTGGTGATTATCCCCAAACTGAAGTGCACAACCCATCGATGTTACCAAGTGATGGCAAGAAATAATTATACAGCAAAAGCATAAACACGTACGTTCAAGTAGACAGTGACATCAATGTTAATTATGTCTCCATCCTGTAAAACCCCACGAAAACACATATTTAGGTCAGAAATGGAGCTGTGGAAAAGCTCTGAAGTAGGCGAAAAGCATGTTAAGAAAGGCCTTCTTTCTGAACCTTTAGTTCTCGTGAATCAGGAATACCGTGGCACATGCATTCGTTCACTGATGTGCATACACTTTTTGGAAACCCACCGTATCCAAGCGGGGATGGATAGGCTCCAGCATCGATGATCATCTTGTGCACTGCTTTATCAATTTCGTCTGTTGTTACAGAGGGCTGATAGAAAGATGCAATAGATTTCTCACTGAAGCTGAAATTAATTGCGGAGTATACATAAAAAAAGGCATGCTGTATTGTAAACAAAGGGATCATACAAACAGTGAGCAAATTCAGCACTATAACTGGTGATCAGTGACATAGTTAGATTTAAGAGAAACAACAACAACAACAAAGCGTGTAGTCCCAAACAAGTTGGGGTAGGCTAGAGGTGAAACCCATAAGATCTCGCAACCAACTCATGGCTCTGGCACATGGATAGCAAGCTAGTTAGATTTAAGAGAAACAGACTACAGAAAAATGCTGAAGGGCGTGCTTACTTTGACTAATTTCCCTGCATTTTCAAGAACACGAGCAGCAAGCGCACATGCAGCTTTCATGTGCATGATGGTCTCTTTGTCCTGCATTTGTCTCTCACTCGATATCTCGGGCATTTTGTTTGATCCAACATAAGGAGGTCGAGGTATGTGTCCTGGTACCGGAAGAGGCGCGCTAACAGTTCCACGAGTCAGGGGTTCTCTTTTCTTGAGTTTTTCAGAAGCTTGCGGTCCTCGTGGCCTGCTTGTTTTTTTGGTAAGCGTTAGAATATTATACAAATTATGAAAGACGAGTGTTGAGTTCAGTGGCACTTATATGTCCTAAGCTACCAACCGGTGGCCACATTAAATTTCTTAAGGAAACCAATCAGATAAGAGTCTGAACTGTAAAGATGTGTTTTGTACCTAGTATTTGCTTTCTCCAATCCACCTGATCTCTTTGCTTGGACAATGAAAGGCTTCTGAAGGCATGTTTTTCCTTCAAAGGTAGATGGAACATACAAATGGTCAACACACAATAGTACTAATAGATAAAGAATTGAAAATCTACCATTCAGTTTGTATGAATTGGGGCGGAAGGCCCTTATTACATTGAAAAAAAAGAACTAAAATCTTCCTGAACAGTATGCCCCTAGCATCATAACCACATACTGATAAAGTTTCAACTTTCAATCATCAAATGAACCGCAGAACAGTGAGAGTGAAGCTAGTTTTGTACGTACTACACATACGAATTTCACATGGTCAGTTATGCTACTTGTAAGCTGCACGCTGGTTAACTGATTAGCAGGACAGTAAACACGGCGCCGCGGTGAGAACGCTGGAATGGAGCAGCAGAGGCCACAAACCAGAAGCGGGCGAAGGGGGTAAATTTCTACAGACTTCAAGAATCCTAGAATCTGGTCATTTTCCAACAAAATGCGACGATGCGGGAGTACCTCGGCCGCCGGAGAGGAGCGGCGGGGAGCGGTTCAGCTCCATGGACGGAACTCTGACCGCCATCGGAGCAGTGTATCTTTCCCTAGAACTTGGGTATGGGAGTGGGCGGAGAAATCGCGCGCGGCGAGGGAGAGGGGCAGCCGGCAGCCGCAGCGAGACGGCGAGAGCGCGAGGGCCAGACACTGCAACAAGGATAATACGGACGCAACGGATTTTGTTTTGTTCCTTTTCCAATTTTCCTCCTGGGAGATGGGCTGGGCCACTAGTCCTTGTTTTTTTTTTTAAAATTAAGGCCTGCTTGTACCTATAGGAGATTTTGAAGTCTGCAAATTGTGATTGAAAGATCTTTACCCTAGTCTTTTCTTTGTCTAAAAAATAACCCCCAGGGTTTTCTTTCTCCGCTATGGGGATTCTCTCGTTGTCGAGTGATCTCGAGATCTTTGGTCTGGCTTGCTGAAACCCAAACCTCTCCACGACCTAGCGTGCGCTTGGGCTGATCAAAGGGGTTGGCTGGTCCATCCACCTGGCCTAGGCAACACTGCTAGTGACGACGGACGGCGTTAGATCATATCAATGGCGACGTCGTCAATCGGGTCAGGTACCTCGCAGGAGGCACGAAGATGGGCAAAGGAGGGATTGATCTTGAAGCAACGATGAGAAACATGAAATTAAAGGATGTTGAACTTGATGATGTATTCGCGGGGAAGCGGGGGAGGAAATTTCTGAACTGTCGAAGGAGACAAGGTGGTCGGCATTGGTTCGTATTAATACCAGAAAAAACCTTCCAGTGCGATGCGTTTAAGGACACCATGAAGTTCGTGTGGCGGCTGGCGTATGATCCGGAGTTCCGTGAGGTAGACGACAACTTGTTCGCAATCCAGTTTTTTTGTCTAGGCGACTAGAACCACGTCATGCATGAGGGCCCGTGGATCTTTAGAGGTCTCATGGTGGTGATTGAGGAGCATGATGGGAAGAAGAAACCAGAAATGGTAAAACTGAACCACACACATGTATGGGCGCAGAACCACGACCTCCCAGATTTGTACCGTTCCCAACCCATTGCGGGTTGGTTAAGTCACCGGATTTGGACTTGTTAAAAGTGTTGAGATGAACTGTAGCAGGGTGTATGAAGGAAACTATGTACGTGTCCGGTCTAAGATTGATGTTACCGAACCCCTAGTGAGATTTGCACAATTGAACATTAATGGGAAGGAGAGGATCTTCCTACCCATCAAGTATGAGAAGATAGGGTTCTTTTATGAGGTTTGCGGCATTCTAGGGTAATGTTAAGGAAGATTGGGGATGACGTACATGCACCAGAGGAAATCGAGTATGGGACATGGATGATCGCCACGCGAAGGACTCTGCCTGGCCAGGGTTTCAGACATGGCTCAAAGTTCCAATCTCGAAGGACGCCGGCTAGGGGCACGGGTGGAAGAGGAAGGGGTGCAAGTTGGGGGCGCGCTATGTTCCTAGGAAAAGGAATTCGGCTGATGCGGGGATGGAAGAGGAAGATCTTGATGACACAACAGAAAGCCCATTGAAACCCCATGCAGAGGAGAAAGAAGAAGAGGGAGAGAAGGAAAGCACCCCGACAACAAATAAGAAGTTAAACCTCTTGAGAGGGGAATATGGGGATGCGGCCATCGCGGGGATGCATGTTGAAGTACAAAAATAATGCAACAAACAGGAAAGTGTTGAACCTCCACCACTTCCAGCCCCATATGTTAAACCTCGTGGCAGGAAAAATTCGAAGAAAGGGGAATCACCATTGAAGCGTAACAAGGGGAGTTTACGGAAGGTTAGTGCTTCAGCTGATCATTTGGCAAAATTGGTAGCCTCCCGCGAGGAGGACTGTCGGGCCTAATGTATACTTTATTTTGGAACTGTCGTGGGCCCGACGACCCTGCGATGGTTCATGAATTGCGTAGCATTGCGCATGAATGTGCACCCACGATTCTTTGTGTGGTGGAGACACAAATTGCGAAGAACCGTGTGGAAGGGTTTGGCTGCTACTCTGGATACACTAGTGCTTTTGGTGTGGGAGGTAGTGGGAGAAGTGTGCTTTGTATCTATTGGAAAAATCGAGTTCAACTAGAGTTGAGGGATTATTCACGGTAGCACACAGATATGAAGGTGATGGAGAGCGGAAGCGATCATTGGAGATTGACGTGTTGGTATGGTGAAGCTAATGTAAGCCTTAAATACAAGACATGGGACATGATGAAGTTTTTAAAAGGAGACTGTGATTTACCTTGGATGTGTACTGGTAACTTTAATAAGGTCCTAGGCAAAGAAGAACAAATGGGCCTCAATGACCACCCTTGGGCTCAGATTTTATAATTCAATGAGACGGTGGATCTTTGTGGACTTGCGGATATTGCTATTGGCCTCAACTAGACATTTGAGAGGGAGATTGTTGCGGGATAATTCTAAAAGTTCTAGCTGGACCAGGTCCTGGAATCGAATGAGTGGAGCTCTATGTTTCCTTACGCTACTATTCGACATCCAACAGAGGTGAAATCTGATCAATGGACTAACGGGCCCAGCAAGTTTGGAAGCGTTGGCAAGTGTCGTGTGCCGTGATGATACATGAGATTTTTTTTGAAGCTTCGACTATTGAGGTCAATGGACTAATGGGCCCAGCAAGTCTGGAAGTGCTGGCATGAAGTGAGGCTTTATCGTTGGCATTTGATTTGAATCTTTCAAAGGTCCGTGTGGCTACAAATTGTTGTGAGGTGGTGAGGAATGTCAGAGAAGAGAATCCATGTGCCTACGGTGCCATTGTCAAGGAGTTCATCATCAAGCAAAACTAGCTGGAGAATGTCTCTTTAGCGCATGAAGGTAGGTCTAGTAATGGTGAAGCTCATAGTTTAGACAATGCTTCTTCTTCTGTAGGGACGGGCCGCCATGTATGGCTCATAGTACAATTTGTTTTCATATTTTGGCCACTTGACCACCACAATGATTATTTCCAAAAAATTGCCATGTAAAAATTTGACAACAAGACATCACATCTTAAATTACACAAAATGGTCAACCCAAGCTTTAATGTTTCAAAGTTTTGGAATTGCCATGGACTGCACAAGATTTCATCTTAATTTACACATAGACCTAACAAGGACCAAAAAATTATCACCATGACCATAGAACCGTGAGCATGCAGCAACGGGGAGCACAAACACAGATGAACAAAGAGGTATGGCAGGAGCGAGAAGGGGAAGAAAATCGTAGGACCTTGATAAGTGTCAAACGCCAGGTATGAGCACATGGCAACTGAAGGAAATATGCCCTAGAGGCAATAATAAAGTTATTATTTATTTCCTTATATCATGATAAATGTTTATTATTCATGCTAGAATTGTATTAACCGGAAACATAATACTTGTGTGAATACATAGACAAACTAAACGTCACTAGTGTGCCTCTACTTGACTAGCTCGTTAATCAAAGATGGTTATGTTTCCTAACCATAGACATGTGTTGTCATTTGATTAAAGGGATCACATCATTAGAAGAATGATGTGATTGACATGACCCATTCCATTAGCTTAGCACCGATCGTTTAGTATGTTGCTATTGCTTTCTTCATGACTTATACATGTTCCTATGACTATGAGATTATGCAACTCCCGTTTGCCGGAGGAACACTTTGTGTGCTACCAAACATCACAACGTAACTGGGTGATTATGAAGGAGCTCTACATGTGTCTCCAAAGGTACATGTTGGGTTGGCGTATTTCGAGATTAGGATTTGTCACTCCGATTGTCGGAGAGGTATCTCTGGCCCCCTCGGTAATGCACATCACATAAGCCTTGCAAGCATTGCAACTAATGAGTTAGTTGCGAGATGATGTATTACGAAACGAGTAAAGAGACTTGCCGGTAACGAGATTGAACTAGGTATTGAGATACCGACGATCGAATCTCGGGCAAGTAACATACCGATGACAAAGGGAACAAAGTATGTTGTTATGCGGTCTGACCGATAAAAGATCTTCATAGAATATGTGGGAGGCAATATGAGCATCCAGGTTCCACTATTGGTTATTGACCAGAGACATGTCTCGGTCATGTCTACATTATTCTCGAACCCGTAGGGTCCGCACGCTTAACGTTACGATGATAGTTTCATTATGAGTTTATATATTTTGATGTACCGAAGTTTGTTCGGAGTCCCGGATGAGATCACGGACATGACGAGGAGTCTCGAAATGGTCGAGACATAAAGATTGATATATTGGAAGCCTATGTTTGGACATCGGAAGTGTTCCGGGTGAAATCGGCATTTTACCGGAGTACCGGGAGGTTACCGGAACCCCCCCGGTAACCTAATGGGCCTTAATGGGCCTAGTGGAGGAAGAGGAGAGGAGGCCTAGGGGCTGCCGCGCGCCCCTCCCTCCCCAAGTCCGAATTGGACAAGGAGGGGGGGCGGCGCCCCCCCTTTTCCTTTCCTCCCTCTTCTCCTTCCCCCCAAGTCCTAATCCAACTAGGGAAAGGGGGGGAGTCCTACTCCCGGTAGGAGTAGGACTCCTCCGGCGCGCCTCCTCCTAGGGCCGGCCGCACCCCCCTTTGCTCCTTTATATACGGAGGCAGGGGGCACCTCTAGACACACAAGTTGATCTTCAAGATCGTTCTCTTAGCCGTGTGCGGTGCCCCCTTCCACCATACTCCTCGATAATATTGTAGCGGTTCTTAGGCGAAGCCCTGCGATGGTAGAACATCAAGATCGTCACCACGCCGTCGTGCTGACAGAACTCTTCCCCGACACTTTGTTGGATCGGAGTCCGGGGATCGTCATCGAGCTGAACGTGTGCTAAAACTCGGAGGTGCCGTAGTTTCGGTGCTTGATCGGTCGGACCGTGAAGACGTACCGCGTTGTCATAACGCTTCCGCTGTCAGTCTACGAGGGTACGTAGATTACACTCTCCCCTCTCGTTGCTATGCATCACCTGTTGGGTAACCTAGCAAAAATTCAAAATTTTCTACGCATCACCAAGATCAATCTATGGAGTAATCTAGCAACGAGGGGAAGGAGCGTGCATCTACATACCCTTGTAGATTGCTAAGCGAAAGCGTTCAAGTGAACAGGGTTGATGGAGTTGTACTCGTCGTCATCCAAATCACCGATGATCCTAGTGCCGAACAGACGGCACCTCTGTGTTCAACATATGTACAACCCGGTGACGTCTCCTACGCCTTGATCCAGCAAGGGGAGAAGGAGAGGTTGGGGTAGATGTTGGGTTTCGTAGTAATTTCAAAAAATTTCCTACGTACACGCAAGATCATGTGATGCATAGCAACGAGGGGGAGAGTGTTGTCTACGTACCCAACGCAGACCGACTGCGGAAGCGCTGACACGACGTAGAGGAAGTAGTCGTACGTCTTCACGATCCAACCGATCAAGCACCGAAACTACGGCACCTCCGAGTTCGAGCACACGTTCAGCTCAATGACGATCCCCGGACTCCGATCCAGAAAAGTGTCAGGGAAGAGTTCCGTCAGCACGACGGCGTGGTGACGATCTTGATGTACTACAGCAGCAGGGCTTCGCCTAAACTCCGCTACAGTATTACTGAGGTATATGGTGGCAGGGGGCACCGCACACGGCTAAGGAATAGATCACGTGGATCAACTTGTGTGTTTGGGGTGTCTCTACCTCAGTATATAAAGGAGCCAAGGGGGGAGGGGGCGCCGGCCAAGAGAGAGAGGCGCAGGAGGAGTCCTACTCCTTCCGGGAGTAGGACTCCCCTCCAATCCTATTCCAACTAGGATTCCCCAAGTGGGAAAGAGGGGGAAGGGTGGCCGGCCACCTCTCCTAGTCCTAATAGGACTAGGGGAAGGGGGGAGGCGGCAGCCACCTTGGGCTGCCCTTTCTCCTTTCCACTAAGCCCATAAGGCCCATATGGCTCCCGGGGGGTTCCGGTAACCTCCCGGTACTCCGGTAAAATCCCGATTTCTCACCCGGAACACTTCCGATATCCAAACATAGGCTTCCAATATATCAATCTTTATGTCTCGACCATTTCGAGACTCCTCGTCATGTCCGTGATCACATCCGGGACTCCGAACAACCTTCGGTACATCAAAACATAAACTCATAATATAACTGTCATCGAAACCTTAAGCGTGCGGACCCTACGGGTTCGAGAACAATGTAGACATGACCGAGACATGTCTCTGGTCAATAACCAATAGCGGGACCTGGATGCCCATATTGGCTCCTACATATTCTACGAAGATCTTTATCGGTCAGACCGCATAACAACATACGTTGTTCCCTTTGTCATCGGTATGTTACTTGCCCGAGATTCGATCGTCGGTATCCAATACCTAGTTCAATCTCGTTACCTGCAAGTCTCTTTACTCGTTCCTTAATACATCAACTCTCACAACTAACTCATTAGTTGCAATGCTTGCAAGGCTTATGTGATGTGCATTACCGAGAGGGCCCAGAGATACCTCTCCGACAATCGGAGTGACAAATCCTAATCTCGAAATACGCCAACCTAACATCTACCTTTGGAGACACCTGTAAGCTCCTTTATAATCACCCAGTTACGTTGTGACGTTTGGTAGCACCCAAAGTGTTCCTCCGGCAAACGGGAGTTGCATAATCTCATAGTCATAGGAACATGTATAAGTCATGAAGAAAGCAATAGCAACATACTAAACGATCGGGTGCTAAGCTAATGGAATGGGTCATGTCAATCAGATCATTCAACTAATGATGTGACCTCGTTAATCAAATAACAACTCATTGTTGATGGTTAGGAAACATAACCATCTTTGATTAACGAGCTAGTCAAGTAGAGGCATACTAGTGACACTTGTTTGTCTATGTATTCACACATGTATTATGTTTCCGGTTAATACAATTCTAGCATGAATAAAACATTTATCATGATATAAGGAAATAAATAATAACTGTATTATTGCCTCTAGGGCATATTTCCTTCAGTCTCCCACTTGCACTAGAGTCAATAATCTAGATTACACTGTAATGATTCTAACACCCATGGAGTCTTGGTGCTGATCATGTTTTGCTCGTGGAAGAGGCTTAGTCAACGGGTCTGCAACATTCAGATCCGTATGTATCTTGCAAATCTCTATGTCTCCCACCTGGAGTAGATCCCGGATGGAATTGAAGCGTCTCTTGATGTGCTTGGTTCCTTTGTGAAATCTGGATTCCTTTGCCAAGGCAATTGCACCAGTATTGTCACAAAAGATTTTCATTGGACCCGATGCACTAGGTATGACACCTAGATCGGATATGAACTCCTTCATCCAGACTCCTTCGTTCGCTGCTTCCGAAGCAGCTATGTACTCCGCTTCACATGTAGATCCCGCTACGACGCTTTGTTTAGAACTGCACCAACTGACAGCTCCACTGTTTAATGTAAACACGTATCCGGTTTGCGATTTAGAATCGTCCGGATCAGTGTCAAAGCTTGCATCAACGTAACCTTTTACGGTGAGCTCTTTGTCACCTCCATATACGAGAAACATATCCTTAGTCCTTTTCAGGTATTTCAGGATGTTCTTGACCGCTGTCCAGTGATCCACTCCTGGATTACTTTGGTACCTCCCTGCTAAACTTATAGCAAGGCACACATCAGGTCTGGTACACAGCATTGCATACATGATAGAGCCTATGGCTGATGCATAGGGAACATCTTTCATATTCTCTCTATCTTCTACAGTGGTCGGGCATTGAGTCTTACTCAACTTCACACCTTGTAACACAGGCAAGAATCCCTTTCTTTGCTTGATCCATTTTGAATTCTTCAAAATTTGTCAAGGTATGTGCTTTGTGAAAGTCCAATTAAGCGTCTTGATCTATCTCTATAGATCTTAATGCCTAATATGTAAGCAGCTTCACCGATGGTCTTTCATTGAAAAACTCTTATTCAAGTATCCCTTTATGCTATCCAGAAATTCTATATCATTTCCAATTAGTAATATGTCATCCACATATAATATCAGAAATGCTACAGAGCTCCCACTCACTTTCTTGTAAATACAGGCTTCTCCAAAAGTCTGTATAAAACCAAATGCTTTGATCACACTATCAAAGCGTTTATTCCAACTCCGAGAGGCTTGCACCAGTCCATAAATGGATCGCTGGAGCTTGCACACTTTGTTAGCTCCTTTTGGATCGACAAAACCTTCTGGTTGCATCATATACAACTCTTCTTCCAGAAATCCATTCAGGAATGCAGTTTTGACATCCATTTGCCAAATTTCATAATCATAAAATGCGGAAATTGCTAACATGATTCGGACAGACTTAAGCATTGCTACGGGTGAGAAGGTCTCATCGTAGTCAATCCCTTGAACTTGTCGAAAACCTTTTGCAACAAGTCGAGATTTGTAGACAGTAACATTACCGTCAGCGTCAGTCTTCTTCTTGAAGATCCATTTATTCTCAATTGCTTGCCGATCATCGGGCAAGTCAACCAAAGTCCACACTTTGTTCTCATACATGGATCCCATATCAGATTTCATGGCTTCAAGCCATTTCGCGGAATCTGGGCTCACCATCGCTTCTTCATAGTTCGTAGGTTCATCATGATCTAGTAGCATGACTTCCAGAACAGGATTACCGTACCACTCTGGTGCGGATCTTACTCTGTTTGATCTACGAGGTTCAGTAGCAACTTGATCTGAAGTTCTATGATCATCATCATTAACTTCCTCACTAATTGGTTTAGGTGTCACAGAAACCGGTTTCTGTGATGTACTACTTTTCAATAAGGGAGCAGGTATAGTTACCTCATCAAGTTCTACTTTCCTCCCACTCACTTCTTTCGAGAGAAACTCCTTCTCTAGAAAGGATCCATTTTTAGCAATGAATGTCTTGCCTTCGGATCTGTGATAGAAGGTGTACCCAACAGTCTCCTTTGGGTATCCTATGAAGACACATTTCTCCGATTTGGGTTCGAGCTTATCAGGTTGAAGCTTTTTCACATAAGCATCAGAGCCCCAAACTTTAAGAAACGACAACTTTGGTTTCTTGCCAAGCCATAGTTCATAAGGCGTCGTCTCAATGGATTTTGATGGTGCCCTATTTAACGTGAATGCGGCCGTCTCTAAAGCATAACCCCAAAATGATAGCGGTAAATCTGTAAGAGACATCATAGATCGCACCATATCTAGTAAAGTACGATTACGACGTTCGGACACACCATTACGTTGTGGTGTTCCGGGTGGCGTGAGCTGCGAAACTATTCCGCATTGTTTCAAATGTAGACCAAACTCGTAACTCAAATATTCTCCTCCACGATCAGATTGTAGAAACTTTATTTTCTTGTTACGATGATTCTCAACTTCACTCTGAAATTCTTTGAACTTTTCAAATGTTTCAGACTTATGCTTCATTAAGTAGATATACCCATATCTGCTTAAGTCATCTGTGAAGGTGAGAAAATAACGATATCCGCCACGAGCCTCAACATTCATCGGACCACATACATCTGTATGTATGATTTCCAACAAATCTGTTGCTCTCTCCATAGTACCGGAGAACGGTGTTTTGGTCATCTTGCCCATAAGGCACGGTTCACAAGTACCAAGTGATTCATAATCAAGTGGTTCCAAAAGTCCATCAGTATGGAGTTTCTTCATGCGCTTTACACCGATATGATGTAAACGGCAGTGACACAAATAAGTTGCACTATCATTATCAACTCTGCATCTTTTGACTTCAACATTATGAATATGTGTGTCACTACTATCAAGATTTAATAAGAATAGACCACTCTTCAAGGGTGCATGACCATAAAAGATATTACTCATATAAATAGAACAACCATTATTCTCTGATTTAAATGAATAACCGTCTCGCATCAAACAAGATCCAGTTATAATGTTCATGCTCAACGCTGGCACCAAATAACAATTATTTAGGTCTAATACTAATCCCGAAGGTAGATGTAGAGGTAGCGTGCCGACCGCGATCACATCCACTTTGGAACCATTTCCCACGCGCATCGTCACCTCGTCCTTAGCCAATCTTCGCTTAATCCGTAGTCCCTGTTTTGAGTTGCAAATATTAGCAACAGAACCAGTATCAAATACCCAGGTGCTACTGCGAGCATTAGTAAGGTACACATCAATAACATGTATATCACATATACCTTTGTTCACCTTGTCATCCTTCTTATCCGCCAAATACTTGGGGCAGTTCCGCTTCCAGTGACCAGTCTGCTTGCAGTAGAAGCACTCAGTTTCAGGCTTAGGTCCAGATTTGGGTTTCTTCTCCTGAGCAGCAACTTGCTTGCTAATCTTTTTGAAGTTCCCCTTCTTCTTCCCTTTGCCTTTTTTCTTGAAACTAGTGGTCTTGTTGACCATCAACACTTGATGCTCCTTCTTGATTTCTACCTCAGCAGCTTTCAGCATTGCGAAGAGCTCGGGAATTGTCTTATTTATCCCTTGCATATTATAGTTCATCACGAAGCTCTTGTAGCTAGGTGGAAGTGATTGGAGAATTCTGTCAATGACGCAATCATCTGGAAGATTAACTCCCAATTTATCAAGTGATTATTATACCCAGACATTTTGAGTATATGCTCACTGACAGAACTGTTCTCCTCCATCTTGTAGCTATAGAACTTATTGGAGACTTCATATCTCTCAATCTGGGCATTTGCTTGAAATATTAACTTCAACTCCTGGAACATCTCATATGCTCCATGACGTTCAAAACGTCGTTGAAGTCCCGATTCTAAGCCGTAAAGCATGGCACATTGAACTATCGAGTAGTCATCAGCTTTGCTCTGCCAGACGTTCATAACATCTGGTGTTGCACTAGCAGCAGGCCTGGCACCCAGCGGTGCTTCCAGAACATAATTCTTCTGTGCAGCAATGAGGATAATCCTCAAGTTACGGACCCAGTCCGTGTAATTGCTACCATCATCTTTCAAGTTTGCTTTCTCAAGGAACGCATTAAAATTCAACGGAACAACAGCACGGGCCATCTATCTACAATTAAACATAAACAAGCAAGATACTATCAGGTACTAAGTTCATGATAAATTTAAGTTCAATTAATCATATTACTAAAGAACTCCCACTTAGATAGACATACCTCGAATCCTCTAAGTGATCACGTGATCCAAATCAACTAAACCATGTCCGATCATCATGTGAGATGGAGTAGTTTCATTGGTGAACATCACTATGTTGATCATATCTACTATATGATTCACGCTCGACCTTTCGGTCTCCATGTTCCGAGGCCATATCTGTATATGCTTGGCTTGTCAAGTATAACCTGAGTATTCCGCGTGTGCAACTGTTTTGCACCCGTTGTATTTGAACGTAGAGCCTATCACACCCGATCATCACGTGGTGTCTGGGCACGACGAACTTTCGCAACGGTGCATACTTAGGGAGAACACTTCTTGATAATTAGCGAGAGATCATCTTAAAATGCTACCGTCAATCAAAGCAAGATAAGATGCATAAAAGATAAACATCACATGCAATCAAAAGAAGTGATATGATATGGCCATCATCATCTTGTGCTTGTGATCTCCATCTTCGAAGCACCGTCATGATCACCATCGTCACCGGCGCGACACCTTGATCACCATCGTAGCATCGTTGTTGTCTTGCCAATCTTATGCTTCCACGACTATCGCTCCCGCTTAGTGATAAAGTAAAGCATTACAGCGCAATTGCATTGCATACAATAAAGCGACAACTATATGGCTCCTGCCAGTTGCCGATAACTCGGTTACAAAACACGATCATCTCATACAATAAAATTTAGCATCATGTCTTGACCATATCACATCACAACATGCCCTGCAAAAAAAAGTTAGACGTCCTCTACTTTGTTGTTGCAAGTTTTACGTGGCTGCTACGGGCTTAAGCAAGAACCAATCTTACCTACGCATCAAAACCACAACCATAGTTTGTCAAGTTGGTGTTGTTTTAACCTTCGCAAGGACCGGGCATAGCCACACTAAAGTTGGAGAAACTGACACCCGCCAGCCACCTGTGTGCAAAGCACGGCGGTAGAACCAGTCTCGCGTAAGCGTATGCGTAATGTCGGTCCGGGCCGCTTCATCCAATAATACCGCCGAACCAAAGTATGACATGCTGGTAAGCAGTATGACTTATATCACCCACAACTCACTTGTGTTCTACTCGTGCATATAACATCAACACATAAAACCTAGGCTCGGATGCCACTGTTGGGGAACGTAGTAATTTCAAAAAAATTCCTACGCACACGCAAGATCATGGTGATGTTGGAAATATGCCCTAGAGGCAATAATAAATTGGTTATTATTATATTTCCTAGTTCATGATAATCGTTTATTATCCATGCTAGAATTGTATTGATAGGAAACTCAGATGCATGTGTGGATACATAGACAACACCATGTCCCTAGTAAGCCTCTAGTTGACTGGCTCGTTGATCAATAGATGGTTACGGTTTCCTGACCATGGACATTGGATGTCGTTGATAACGGGATCACATCATTAGGAGAATGATGTGATGGACAAGACCCAATCCTAAGCCTAGCACAAGATCGTGTAGTTCGTTTGCTAAAGCTTTTCTAATGACAAGTATCATTTCCTTAGACCATGAGATTGTGCAACTCCCGGATACCGTAGGAGTGCTTTGGGTGTGCCAAACGTCACAACGTAACTGGGTGGCTATAAAGGTACACTACAGGTATCTCCGAAAGTGTCTGTTGGGTTGGCACGAATCGAGACTGGGATTTGTCACTCCGTGTAAACGGAGAGGTATCTCTGGGCCCACTCGGTAGGACATCATCATAATGTGCACAATGTGACCAAGGAGTTGATCACGGGATGATGTGTTACGAAATGAGTAAAGAGACTTGCCGGTAACGAGATTGAACAAGGTATCGGGATACCGACGATCGAATCTCGGGCAAGTATCGTACCGCTAGACAAAGGGAATTGTATACGGGATTGATTAAGTCCTTGACATCGTGGTTCATCCGATGAGATCATCGTGGACATGTGGGAGCCAACATGGGTATCCAGATCCCGCTGTTGGTTATTGACCGGAGAGGTGTCTCGGTCATGTCTGCATGTTTCCCGAACCCGTAGGGTCTACACACTTAAGGTCGATGACGCTAGGGTTATAGGGAAAGTATGCACGTGGTTACCGAATGTTGTTTGGAGTCCCGGATGAGATCCGGATGTCACGAGGAGTTCCGGAATGGTCCGGAGGTAAAGATTGATATATAGGAAGTCATGGTTTTGGCGCCCGGAAGTGTTCCGGGCATATCCGGTATGTACCGGGACCACCGGAGGGGTCCGGGGGTCCACCAAGTGGGGCCACCAGCCCCGGAGGCTACATGGGCCAATGTGGGAAGGGACCAGCCCCTGGTGGGCTGGGGCGCCTCCCCACCAAGGCCCAAGGCGCAAGGGAGAGTGGAAGGGGGCAAACCCTAGGCTCAGATGGGCCTAAGGCCCACCTAGTGGTGCGCCCCCTCTCTCCCCCCTTGGCCGCCCCCCTAGATGGGATCTAGGGCTGGCCGCCACCCCTAGGGGTGGAAACCTAGGTGGGGGTGCAGCCCCTCCCCTCCCCCTATATATACTTGAGGTTTTGGGCTGCCATAGACACAATTCAATCTCCTTCTTGGCGCAGCCCTACCCCTCTCCCTCCTCGTCTCTTGCGGTGCTTGGCGAAGCCCTGCTGGAGTACCATGCTCCTCCACCACCACCACGCCGTCGTGCTGCTGCTGGATGGAGTCTACCCCAACCTCTCCTTCTCCCCTTGCTGGATCAAGGCGTAGGAGACTTCACCGGGCTGTACGTGTGTTGAACACGGAGGTGCCGTCCGTTCGGCACTAGGATCATCGGTGATTTGGATCACGACGAGTACGACTCCATCAACCCCGTTCACTTGAATGCTTCCGCTTAGCGATCTACAAGGGTATGTAGATGCACTCTCCTTCCCCTCGTTGCTAGATTACTCCATAGATTGATCTTGGTGATGCGTAGAAAATTTTGAATTTCTGCTACGTTACCCAACAGTGGCATCATGAGCTAGGTCTATGCGTAGTTACTATGCACGAGTAGAACACAAAGTAGTTGTGGGCGTCGATATTGTCAATTATCTTGCCGTTACTAGTCTTATCTTGATTCGGCGGCATCGTGGGATGAAGCGGCCCGGACCAACCTTACACGTACACTTACGTGAGACCGGTTCCACCGACTGACATGCACTAGTTGCATAAGGTGGCTGGCGGGTGTCTGTCTCTCCCACTTTAGTCGGATCAGATTCGATGAACAGGGTCCTTATGAAGGGTAAATAGAAATTGGCAATTCACGTTGTGGTTTTGGCGTAGGTAAGAAACGTTCTTGCTAGAAACCTATAGCAGCCAAGTAAAAACTTGCAACAACAATTAGAGGACGTCTAACTTGTTTTTGCAGCAAGTGTTTTGTGATGTGATATGGCCAAAGGATGTGATGAATGATATATATGTGATGTATGAGATCATGTTCTTGTAATAGGAATCACGACTTGCATGTCGATGAGTATGACAACCGGCAGGAGCCATAGGAGTTGTCTTTATTTTTTGTATGACCTGCGTGTCATTGAGAAACGCCATGTAAATTACTTTACTTTATTGCTAAACGTGTTAGCCATAGTAGTAGAAGTAATAGTTGGCGAGCAACTTCATGGAGACACGATGATGGAGATCATGATGATGGAGATCATGGTGTCATGTCGGTGACAAGATGATCATGGAGCCCCAAGATGGAGATCAAAGGAGCTATATGATATTGGCCATATCATGTCACTATTATTTGATTGCATGTGATGTTTATCATGTTTTTACATCTTGTTTACTTAGAACGACGGTAGTAAATAAGATGATCCCTCATAATAATTTCAAGAAAGTGTTCCCCCTAACTGTGCACCGTTGCGACAGTTCGTTGTTTCGAAGCACCACGTGATGATCGGGTGTGATAGATTCCAACGTTCACATACATCGGGTGTAAGACAGATTTACACATGCAAACACTTAGGTTGACTTGACGAGCCTAGCATGTACAGACATGGCCTCGGAACACAGAAGACCGAAAGGTCGAACATGAGTCGTATAGAAGATACGATCAACATGAAGATGTTCACCGATGTTGACTAGTCCGTCTCACGTGATGATCGGACACGGCCTAGTTGACTCGGATCATGTAATCACTTAGATGACTAGAGGGATGTCTATCTGAGTGGGAGTTCATAAGATGAACTTAATTATCCTGAACATAGTCAAAAGGTCTTTGCAAATTATGTCGTGGCTCGCGCTTCAGTTCTACTGTTTAGATATGTTCCTGGAGAAAATTTAGTTGAAAGTTGATAGTAGCAATTATGCGGACTAGGTCCGTAAACTGAGGATTGTCCTCATTGCTTCATAGAAGGCTTGTGTCCTTAATGCACCGCTCAGTGTGCTGAACCTCGAACGTCGTCTGTGGATGTTGCGAACATCTGACATACATATTTTGATAACTACGTGATAGTTCAGTTAAACGGTTTAGAGTTGAGGCACCGAAGACGTTTTGAAATGTCGCGAAACATATGAGATGTTTCGAGGGCTGAAATTGGGATTTCAGGCTCGTGCCCACGTCAAGAGGTATAAGACCTCCGACGATTTTCTTAGCCTGCAAACTAAGGGAGAAAAGCTCAATTATTGAGCTTGTGCTCAGATTGTCTGAGTACAACAATCATTTGAATCGAGTGGGAGTTGATCTTCCAGATGAGATAGTGATGTTTCTCCGAACTCATTACCACCAAGCTGCTAGAGCTTCGTGATGAACTATAATATACCAGGGACATATATGATGATCCTTGAGATATTCGCGATGTTTGACACCACAAAACTAGAAATCAAGAAGGAGCATCAATTGTTGATGGTTGGTGAAACCACTAGTTTCAAGAAGGGCAAGGGCGAGAAGGGATACTTCATGAAACGGCAAATCAGCTGCTGCTCTAGTGAAGAAACCCAAGGTTGAACCCAAACCCGAGACTAAGTGCTTCTGTAATAAGGGGAACAGCCACTGGAGCAGAATTACCCTAGATACTTGGTAGATGAGAAGGCTGGCAAGGTCGATAGAAGTATATTGGATATGCATTGTGTTAATGTGTACTTTACTAGTACTCCTAGTAGCACCATGGTATTAGATACCGGTTCGGTTGCTAAGTGTTAGTAAACTCGAAATAAAAGGCTGCGGAGTAAACGGAGACTAGCTAAAGGTGAGCTGGCGATATGTGTTGGAAGTTTTTCCCAAGCTTGATGTGATCAAGCATCGCACGCTCCCTCTACCATCGAGATTGGTGTTTGCGTTAAGCATAGACATGATTGGATTATGTCTATCGCAATACGGTTGTTCATTTAAGGAGAATAATGGTTACTCTGTTTATTTGAATAATACCTTCAATGGTCTTGCACCTAAAATGAATGGTTTATTGAATCTCGATCGTAGTGATACACATGTTCATGCCAAAAGATATAAGATAGTAATGATAGTACCACCTACTTGTGGCACTGCCACATAAGTCATATCGGTATAAAATGCATGAAGAAGCTCCATGTTGATGGATCTTTGGGCTCACTCATTTTTGAAAAGTTTGAGACATGCGAACCATGTCTATTGGTGTATATGCATGAAGAAACTCCATGCAAATGGACCGTTTGGACTCACTTGATTTTGAATCACTTGAGACATGCAAATCATACCACATGGGCAAGATGACTGAAAGCCTCGTTTTCAGTAAAATGGAACTAGAAAGCAACTTGTTGGAAGTAATACATTTCGATGTGTGCAGACCAATGAGTGCTGAGGCGTGTAGTGGATATCGTTATGTTCTTACTTCACAGATGATTTGAGTAGATGTTGAGTATATTTACTTGATGAATCACGAGTCTGAATTATTGAAAGGTTCAAGTAATTTCAGGGTGAAGGTGAGAGATCGTCGTGACAAGAGGATAAAATATCTATGATATGATCATAGAGATGAATATCTGAATTACGAGTTTGGCACAGAATTAAGACATTGCGGAAATTGTTTCACAACTGATACAGCCTGAAACACCATAGTATGATGGTGTCCGAACATCATAACTGCACCCTATTAGATATGATGCATACCATGATGTCTCTTATCGAATTACCACGATAGTTTATGGGTTAGGCATTAGAGACAACCACATTCACTTTAAATAGGGCACCACGTAATTCCTATGAGATGACACCGTATGAACTATGGTTTAGAGAAACCTAAGCTGTCATTTGTTAAAAGGTTTGGGGCTGCGACGCTTATGTGAAAAGTTTCAGGCTGACAAGCTTGAACCCAAAGCGGATAAATGCATCTTCATAGGACACCCAAAACAGTTGGGTGTACCTCCTGTCTCAAATCCGAAAGCAATAAGGGATTGTTTCTAGAATCGGGTCCTTTCCCGAGGAAAAGTTTCTCTCGAAAGAATTGAGTGGGAGGATGGTGGAGACTTGATGAGGTTATTGAACCGTCTCTTCAACTAGTGTGTGGCAGGGCACAGGGAGTTGTTCCTGCGGCACCTACACCAATTGAAGTGGAAGCTTATGATGGTGATCATGAAACTTCAGATCAAGTCACTACCAAACCTCGTGGGATGACAAGGATGCTTACTACTTCAGAATGGTACGTAGTCCTGTCTTGGAAGTCATGTTGCTAGACAACAATGAACCTACGAGCTATGGAGAAGCGATGGTGGGCCTGGATTCCAAAATGGCTCGAGGCCATATAATCCGAGAGAGGATCCATATATGAAAACAGAGTGTAGAATTTGGAAGAACTACTTGATGGTCGTAAGGCTGTTAGGTACATATGGATTTTAAAAGGAAGACGGACAATGATGGTATGTATCACCATTAAGAAAGCTCGACTTGTCATTAAGATGTTTTCCGACAAGTTCAAGGAGTTGACTGCGATGAGACTTTATCACTCGTAGCGATGCTAAGAGTCTGTTGGAATTATATTAGCAATTACTGCATTATTTATGAAATCTTGCAGATGGGATGTCAAAACATTGTTTCCTCGACGATTTTCTTGAGGAAAGGTTGTATGTGATACAACCGGAAGGTTTTGTCAATCCTGAAAGATGCTAACAAGTATGCAAAGCTCCAGCAATCCTTCTAAGGACTGGAGTAAGCATCTCGGAGTTGGAATGTATGCTTTGATGAGATGATCAAAGTTTTTGGGTGTATACAAAGTTTATGAGAAACTTGTATTTCCAAAGAAGTGAGTGGGAGCACTATAGAATTTCTGATGAGTATATGTTGTTGATCAGAAATGACGTAGAATTTCTGGAAAGCATATAGGGTTATTTGGAAAGTATTTTTCAATGGAAAGCCTGGATTAAGCTACTTGAACATTGAGCATCAAGATCTATATGGATAGATCAAAACGCTTAATGGTACTTTCAAATGAGCACATACCTTGACATGATCTTGAAGGTGTTCAAGATGGATCAGTCAAAGAAGGAGTTCTTGCCTGAGTTGTAAGGTATGAAGTTAAGACTTAAAGCTCGACCACGACAGAAGAAAGAGGAAGGACGAAGGTCGTCCCCTATGCTTTTGCCATAGGCTCCATACGGTATGCCATGCTGAGTACCACACCTGATGTGTGCCTTGCCACATATTTGGCAAGAGGGTACAAAGGTGATCTAGGAGTAGATCACTAGATAGCGGTCTAAATTATCCTTAGAGGAATAAGGATATGTTTCTCAGTTATGGAGGTGATAAAGAGTTCGACGTAAAGAGTTACGTCGATGCAAGCTTAACACCTATCCGGATAGCTCTGAGTAGAGATACCGGATACGTATAATGGAGCAACAATTTAGAATAGCTCCAAGTAGAACAGTTATTTGAAATGGCTCCAAATGTAGCGTAGTAGTTGCATCTACAAGATGACATAGAAATTTGCGAAGTACATACGGATCTGAATGCTGCAGACCCGTTGACTGAAACCTCTGTCACAAGCATAACATGATCAAACCCAGAACTCTTGGGTGTTAGTCACATGGGGATGTGACCTTGAGTGTTAATCACATATCGATGTGAACTAGATTATTGACTCTAGTGCAAGTGGGAGACTGTTGGAAATATGCCCTAGAGGCAATAATAAATTGGTTATTATTATATTTCCTTGTTCATGATAATCGTTTATTATCCATGCTAGAATTGTATTGATAGGAAACTTAGATACATGTGTGGATACATAGACAACACCATGTCCCTAGTAAGCCTCTAGTTGACTGGCTCGTTGATCAATAGATGGTTACGGTTTCCTGACCATGGACATTGGATGTCGTTGATAACGGGATCACATCATTAGGAGAATGATGTGATGGACAAGACCCAATCCTAAGCCTAGCACAAGATCGTGTAGTTCGTTTGCTAAAGCTTTTCTAATGACAAGTATCATTTCCTTAGACCATGAGATTGTGCAACTCCCGGATACCGTAGGAGTGCTTTGGGTGTGCCAAACGTCACAACGTAACTGGGTGGCTATAAAGGTACACTACAGGTATCT